>NC_049214.1:25751288-26051288 GCF_013347855.1 Anguilla anguilla
CCTTGGCCTACCAGGCTCTTAATGATTTCTGAGCTCACTGGCACTCTCTTTCTCCTTAATGATGTTCCAAACAGTTGATTTTGGTAAGCCTAAGGTTTGGCTTATGTCTCTGTCTGTTTTTGTTCTTATTTCTCATTCTCATAATGGCTTTCTTGACTTTCTTTGTAACAAATCTGGTCTTCATGTTGACAAAAGCCAATAGCAGACTCCATAGACAATCAAAAGCATAGAATCTAGATTGATACCTGCACTAAGAAATCAATTGAACACACCTAACCTATCAGAAACACCTGTGAAGCCAAACATTATGATGCCCTGAAATGGGGGGATTATTTATATAAAGTGCTGTAATTAGAAATAAAAATGAAATAAAAATGTATAAAAATACCCAATAATAAAAGCTGAAATTGTGTCTAAAAATATGTCTTTGTCCCAAGCATTATGGAGCTAATTGTTTGTGTGTACATTTGTGCTCTCTCTCTCTCTCTCTCTCTCTCTCTCTCTCTCTCTCGCTCTCGCTCTCGCTCTCTCTCTCTCTCTCTCTCTCTCTCTCTCTCTCTCTCGCTCTCTCTCTCTCTCTCTCTCTCTCTCTCGCTCTCGCTCTCGCTCTCTCTCTCTCTCTCTCTCTCTCTCTCTCTCTCTCTCTCGCTCTCGCTCTCTCTCTCTCTCTCTCTCTCTCTCTCTCACTCTCTCTCTCTCTCTCTCTCTCTCTCTCTGCAGACTGGCTTTACCCCCCTGCACATAGCCGCTCACTATGAGAACCTCAGTGTAGCCCAGCTGCTGCTGAACAGAGGAGCCAACGTCAACTTCACCCCCAAGGTGAGCCCCGCCTCCTACACGCATATGCACGCGCACACACCAACACATACACACACACCAGTGGCTTGGTTAGTATTACCACCAAACTTACGTAACGCAATATGTATTGAACAGAACCCAGTGAATGTTTTCTCTTTAATCACACACTCTCTTCCTCTCCTGTCCCCACCTCCTACACACACACACACACACGCACACGCTCACACGCACGCACACACACAGGCATGAATCCAGAGGCACACACAAAAATGATTTGGTTAGTATTGCCACTAAACCAAGGTAACACAATATGTATTGAACTGAGTCCAGTGAATCACGCACTCTCTTCCTCTCCCGTCCCACCCCCCCCCCCCCCTCCCTGTGTGTCAGAACGGCATTACTCCAGTGCACATAGCATCCAGACGGGGGAATGTGATCATGGTGCGGCTGCTTCTGGACAGAGGAGCGCAGATAGACGCCAAGACCAAGGTAATCCGCTGCATCTGGTGCACTGACGCAGTGTCATACACACTGAGGCACTGACACAGTGTCATACACACTGAGGCACTGACACAGTGTCACACACACTAACACAGTGTCATGCACACTGAGGCACTGACACAGTGTCATACACATTGAGGCACTGACACAGTGTCACACACACTAACACAGTGTCATACACACTGAGGCACTGACACAGTGTCATACACACTGAGGCACTGACAGTGTCACACACACTGAGGCGCTGACACAGTATCATACACACTGGCAAGTCAAGTAGAAATTTATTTGTCCCCAGAGGGCCAATTGGTTGTGCAGCAGTGAAAACAGTACCAAGGCAATTAAATACAACATATAATAAAAAGTAATACAAGTAAATACAAGTAAAAACATAAAATGCAGTAAAAAAAAAAAACATAGAATACAAGTAAAAACAGAATACAGTGAAAACATAAAATACATTTTTGTAAAAACATAAAGTGCATAATATTATCAAGCGTGGTTGGGTGGTCAACTGGTATTACCTTTTTCTATTGTTGAGTTCAGCAGTGAAATGGCTGACAGTATGAAGGAGTGTTTGTATCTGTTGGTTTTGGCTAATAGGTATTTGATGGCACTGAGGCACTGACACAGTCTCACACACACTGGTGCTCTGACGCAGTGTCACACACACTGGTGCTCTGACGCAATGTCACACACACTGGTGCTCTGACACAGTCTCACACACACTGGTGCTCCGACACAGTCTCACACACACTGGTGCTCCGACACAGTCTCACACACACTGGTACTCTGACACAATGTCACACACACTGGTGCTCTGACACAGTCTCACACACACTGGTGCTCTGACACAGTCTCACACACACTGGTGCTCCGACACGGTCTCACACACACTGGTGCTCTGACACAGTCTCACACACACTGGTGCTCTGACACAGTCTCACACACACTGGTGCTCTGACACAGTCTCACACACTCTGGTGCTCTGACGCAGTCTCACACACACTGGTGCTCTGACACAGTCTCACACACACTGGTGCTCTGACACAGTGTCACACACACACTGGTGCTCTGACACAGTCTCACACACTCTGGTGCTCTGACACAGTCTCACACACACTGGTGCTCTGACACAGTCTCACACACACTGGTGCTCCGACACGGTCTCACACACACTGGTGCTCTGACACAGTCTCACACACACTGGTGCTCTGACACAGTCTCACACACACTAGTGCTCCGACACAGTCTCACACACACTGGTGCTCCGACACAGTCTCACACACACTGGTGCTCTGACACAGTCTCACACACACTGGTGCTCTGACACAGTCTCACTCACGCTCCCTGCGCACCCTTTCCAGGACGAGCTGACCCCCCTACACTGTGCAGCCAGGAACGGGCACGTCCGGGTCATCGAGATCCTGCTGGACCAAGGGGCCCCCATCCAGGCCAAGACCAAGGTGAGTTTGGGGCCCTGAGGGAGTCTAAGGGCCACTGCATGCTCTGTGAGCCTTGTGTCCAATTAGCAGAACAGTTTATTTCACTGACATGTAATCAGCTGCCCTTATACGGACAAAGATACATTTCCTTAATAAATTTAGTTCACTGTTGACGCACTTGGCTATTTAAAGCCTAGTGAATTTTCTCTCTCTCTCTCTCTCTCTGTGTCTCTCTTTCTGTCACCCTCTCTCTCTTCCTCTCTCTGTCACTCTCGCTTTGTGTTTCTATCTCGCACTTTCTGTGTTCCTCTCACTCTCTCTTTCTCCATTTTTCTCTCTGTCTCTCCCTCTCTCTCTGTCCCTCTGTCTGACTTCCTCTCCCTCTGTCTCTGTCTTCCTCCCTCTCTCTCTCTCTCTCTCCCCACCCTCTCTCTCTCTCTCTCTCTCTCTCTCTCAGAATGGCCTGTCTCCCATACACATGGCGGCTCAGGGAGATCACATGGACTGCATGCGGCAGCTCCTGCAGTACAACGCGGAGATCGATGACATCACGCTGGATCACCTGACCCCCCTGCACGTGGCGGCCCACTGCGGCCACCACCGCATGGCCAAAGTGCTGCTGGACAAGGGGGCCAAGGCCAACGCCCGGGCCCTGGTCAGTGACCGGCGCCTGTCCCCTCCAAACACCCCCACCCCCCCCCCCCCCCCCCTGCTGTCCCATCTCTGAGCGAGGCTGGGGTTATTTAGGGTAGACAAACTAAATCTGTCTCTCCCTGGCCCCGCTTTGCGACTTTTTAATCGATCTGTCGATTGGGTCAGTTTCTCTGTGGTTTCGATGGTGGTGTTGATTCCGCACACACAGAGAAGCTGTTTCTACGCGTTACCTAGTTTACACACGCCTGTGTAGGAGCATACTCTCACACACGTGTAGATGCTCGCTCACACGCACAGACACGCTCTCACACACCCTCACACACACATACGCCTTCCTCCCAGCTCGCTGTGCTTCTGTACGGTTCCCGCTGACTGCCGGCTGTCATCGTTCCTCTGTTTGGTATTTGTGATGCTGCCCCCTGCTGTGTGCAGCTGGTAATTATCCAATACCGCACCAGCGGAACACAGTGCCTGCCGTGCGGTGTTAACTGCACGCCTGCTTTTGAGTGGAGAAACTTTTACGTTTTTTTGTGCCCACTTAGATGCACCAGCCATTTTGAAATGAGCACATTCTGACGCATTTTGAAATGGATGGTCCATCCTAGGTTGCACTAAATGTAATTCAGTTAGCTTGTCCTGACGCATACCCACTGATAGGAAATTGTACCAATAGTAACAATTTGATTGGTTCTTGATGATGAGGTCCTATCTCTGTGAAATATATGACTGGTTCCTGAAGATAACATAACATAACATAACAACATAACATAACATAACATAACATAACATAACATAACATAACATAACTTAATGACTAGAACAGGCCCTTCAGCCCAACAATCACCATTTTCCTGATTAAAATGTACCTAGTGCTCTGATTACCTACAAAATAGATAGTATCTAACACCGTATCAAGCCTGGTCATGAAAATCTCCAGAGTTTCTGCCTCTGATGTCTCTGTGTGTGTGTGTGTGTGTGTGTGTGTGTGTGTGTGTGCGTGTGTGTGTGCGTGTGCGTGTGTGTGTGTGTGTGTGCATGTGTGTGTGTGTGTGTGTGTGTGTCTGTGCGTGTGTATGTGTGTGTGCATGTGTGTGTATGTGCGTGTGTGTGTGTGTGTGTCTGTGTGTGTGTGTGTGTGTGTCTGTGCGTGTGTGTGTGTGCGCGTGTGCCTGTGTGTGTGTGTGTGTGTGTGCGCGCGTGTGTGTATGTATGTGAGTAGAATGGGTTCACACCGCTGCACATCGCCTGTAAGAAGAACCACATGCGCTCAATGGACCTGCTGCTGAAACACTCTGCCTCCCTGGAGGCGGTGACTGAGGTGAGAGAGCTCCACAGCGCTGCCCTACCCCTACATAACCCTCAGGAGCCATTTTGTAGAACGGCAGTCTAGTATAATGGGTAAGGAACAGGTCTTGTAACCCAATGGTCACAGGTTCGATTCCCCGGTACGAAACTGCCGTTGTACCCTTAAGCAAGGCATTGCTTCAGTATATATCCAGCTATATAAATGGATGCAGTGTAAAAGTTGTGTACGTTGCTCTGGATAAGAGTGTCTGCTAAATGCCTATAATGTAATGTGATATTAGGAGCAAACAAAACGTAAAACAGAAATGGGGAAAAATGTTAGCATGGTAGCAAAACAATTCCTGTGACTCTTCAGACGGTGGTATTATGACACGCTGCAGGTTAATTCATTTCCTGAATGCCCTGACTGATCTGCGATGGAAATAATTCAGTGACACCGAGCGTCTTGGGAACACCACGAAAGGAATTATAATATATATTGTATTATATGTGTTCCTTCCGACCCCTGTAGTTCCTCATTGTAGTCTAGGACAGGGCAGAGGCCCAGTGCTGGAGGGCTGCAGTGCATGCTGGTTTTTGCGGTTTCCTTTCGATCGGCAGCCGGTATAGACCTTGGAAACAAGGTGTGTGGATTTAGCTAAGTAAGTAAATGAAGCACTTAAGTGCTGAAACACGGCAAACACCTGCAGACACTGCAGCACTTGGAGGTCAGCAACAGGACTTTCAGGTTTTATATTAAAGTTTATGAATATTAATGAGGAGGGATTCTCAAGGTCGGGGCATGCGTGGTCATGTCCCTTCATTAATATTTATAATTATGCATCAAATTGGATCGTTTTGGTTTCCACGGCAGTTGAGACAGTATGTTCAGTCCTGAGAATATTCATTCAGCAAACCTGACAAACCATAAACCATAGAGGTGTAATTACTTTGGCCTTCACTATGGCTTAGATATGAGAAGCTCTCAGTTGTAATCCTGTGTGTGTGTGTGTGTGCGTACATGCGTGTGTGTGCGTGTTTATATTCACACTCTGGCATAGACACGTGTTCTCTGTCCCTATGTTCCTCTGAGCGGCTCAGTTGCCTAAATTAACGGTCTCTGTGGTTACGGCCCCCAGTCCGGTCTGACCCCCCTCCACGTGGCGGCCTTCATGGGGCACCTGAACATAGTGAAGAGCCTGCTGCAGCGGGGGGCCTCCCCCAACGCCTCCAACGTGGTGAGACCCCCACGTGTTCTCTACCACCTGCATTTCAGATCTCATCTGTTTATTCACTTATTTACTCACTCACACACACACACACACACACACAAACTCACTCACTCACACACATTCACTCACTCACTCCCTCCCTCACCCACACACTTACTCACTCACACACACACACACACACACACACACGCACACACACACACACACACTCACGCACTCACACACACTCACTCACTCACACACACACACTCACTCACACACATTCACTCACTCACTCCCTCCCTCACCCACACACTTACTCACTCACTCACACACGCACACTCACACACACACTCACTCACACGCACACACACACACACACACACACTCACTCACTCACACACATTCACTCACTCACTCCCTCCCTCACCCACACACTTACTCACTCACTCACACACGCACACTCACACACACACTCACTCACTCGCACACACACTCACTCACTCTCACTCAAATACTCACTCACTCACTCACTCACTCACTCACACACAAACACACAGCATACTCCAAGTGCAGTGCACTTACTGCCCTCTCTCACTGTTAGTAGCTTCCCTGATTTCAGTTCTTGATGGCTCTGAGCGCTGTTCATCCACATCCTAATCATTTGTTCACATGCACTGGCCCTTATGCACTCATGCATTCATCGTATATCTTTTCATATGTGCTGAATTCAAAAATATCAAATCCAGATGTATGTTATTGTAAATGGGGATGAAGCTGTGATGACTGTAATTAAGTGTTCTCTGGATCGTGACGCTTTTCCTCTGTCGTTCGTAAACAGAAAGTGGAGACCCCCCTCCACATGGCCTCTCGGGCGGGGCACTGCGAGGTGGCGCAGTTCCTGCTGCAGAACAAGGCGCACGTGGACGCCAAAGCCAAGGTACCGCATCGCCCCCCTCCCCCAAACACTAAACCCACCCCACGCACAAAAACCCCTCCCCCAAACACTAAACCCACCCCACGCACCCCTCCCCTTATGCTAAATAGATCCCACCCACACACACCCCTTACCATACAATAAACCCACCCCACGGACACACACCCCTCCCCCAAACACTAACCCCACCCCACACACACACACAACCCTCCCCTTATGCTAAATACATGCCACCCACAAACACCCCTCCCCTTATGTTAAACACATCCTGTGTGAGGTCTGGGCTGTCTACCGGTCACACATCCATTGCCTGGAGGCCTTCAGAGAATCCTAAAAGTCAGCTAGAAAGACCCCATCTCTCACAACAAAATCCTCCAACGAACTAGCATTCTGAAACCTGCCTTAGCTAAATGCCAACTACACTGGGTAGGTGATTCTGATGCCAAGACAGGTCCCATATGGACAGGTGTCTGGTGCCCCTAGAAAGCCAGGAGGACAAAAAAAGCTCTAGGATTATTCTCTCTAGCCACATGCAGTAGCACCGCCACAAACAGACATAAACAAAGCGGCCAGAGTTTTACTATGCGTATACAAATGGATGTAATGTCACCTTCATTTTGATCGACTGCTATGCGCAAGTGTGTGTGTGTGCGTGCGTTCCTATCTGGGGACAAAACACTCTCACTCAAGTAAAATTATCTTTGTATAGGTGCAGTTGTGTACTGTATAGATTACAGGAAAGGCAAGATAATTTACTGCAGCACATCATTAAACTGAAGTCTGATAGTTGTCCAAAAAAAAGCAATGTTATAGAGCTCAGTCCCTTTATTAGAACATCATTGTCAATTCGATACAGTAGAATAAAACAATAACATTAATAATGATAATAAAAAGAACCAAAAAACACTAATACACACAGTACCAAATCAAAAACAACACATATATATACATTTAAAAAGCACCCTTTTCGCTTGTTTTTGACTGACCTCGCCCCCTACCCCCCACATCATGGCAAAATATCTGACAACCCTCCTCATCAGCCGCACAAATTGCACCCACAATGCACCATTTATTACAAAACAGAGAGGGAGGCAGAGAGAGATCTTGGCCAGTTTGGAGTGTTTTTGGAAAAACACATTGTGCAAAGGGCATGTTTTATTTAACGGGTCCCTCTGAAATATTAATAGTTGTGTTCGTATCGCCATTCAGATGTCTCACTGACTCTCTCTCATGCTGGTAAAGAAGCCCTTTCCTCACAGTCAGTTTTAAAGACTTCCACCTCACACAGAGTCCCCCAGTGAACAGCTTCTGACAGCTGGACACAGACACGCGCATAAGACATTCTGACACGGTCCTGCTAAGTGTCAGGATTCACACGCATAAGACATTCTGATACAGTCCTGCTAAGTGTCAGGACTATCACTGTGGTACGGAGCGCAGCGTGGACATGAATGATTGTGATTTTGAGATGAAAAAGGATGGATTGCATGCTGGGCATTCATGCTAGGTGCTCTGACCTGTTTTTCATCCCTACCTCTCCTCCATCTTTCTGTGTGTGCTTGTCCTCCTTTCTCTCTGGTTTCCTCTTCCCTCGGTTTCTCCTCCATCTCTCCCTCCCTCCCTCCCTTCCTCCGTCCCTCCCTCCATCCCTCCCTCTCTCCCTCCCTCCCTCCCTCCCTCCCTCTCTCCCCCTCTCCCTTCCTCCCTCTCTCCATCCCTCCCTCCCTCTCTTCCTCTCTCCCTCCCTCCCTTCTTCCAGGACGATCAGACCCCTCTGCACTGTGCGGCCCGCATGGGTCACAAGGAGCTGGTGAAGCTGCTGCTGGAGCACAAGGCCAACCCAAACTCCACCACCACGGCCGGCCACACCCCCCTGCACATCTCCGCCCGAGAGGGCCACGCCCCCACCACCCGCATCCTGCTGGACGGGGAGGCCCAGCTCACCAAGATGACCAAGGTGCCCCACTCTCTCTCTCTCTCTCTCTCTCTCTCTCTCTCCATCTACAACCATCCATTATCTATACCCGCTTATCCTGGGCAGGGTCACGGGGGGTGCTGGATCCTATCCCAGCATGCATTGGGCGAGAGGCAGGAATACACCCTGGACAGGTCGCCGATCTATCGCAGGGCTCCATCTCCATCCTTCTCTCTCTAATGATTTCCTCCACCTCTCACAGTCTACACTGTGGGCAGGAGCCCCAAAGGAATGGGGAGAAGGTGTCCGTGTTCCTTCTGTGCGTGGCGCTAAGCTGGGCTTGTTTTTGTCTCCGTGCAGAAGGGATTCACGCCCCTCCACGTAGCGTCCAAGTACGGCAAGGTGGACGTAGCGGAGATGCTCCTGGAGCGGGGCGCTAACCCCAACGCGGCGGGCAAGGTGAGCTGGGAAAGGTGGGGAGGAGGAGTGTGGGAAATGTAGTGTGCGGTGGTGGTGTGTGAGGTGTGCTGTCGTTTCAAGCGGGCGTGGGTGGAGTGTAGTGTGAGGGGGCGTGGCCATAGTGTTGACGTGTGTCTCTCTCTCTCCTCAGAATGGACTGACTCCTCTGCACGTGGCTGTCCATCACAACAACCTCGACGTGGTGAAGCTGCTGCTCAGCAAGGGAAGCTCATCGCACAGCACTGCCCGAGTAAGAGCTACCGCACACTCACACACACACGCACGCACGTACGCACTCACACACACACACACACACACACATGCATGCACACACACACGCACGCACACACGCACACACGTACACACACTGTAGTTCATTTGACTTAATCACAGTTCCAGAATCCTGTCCCCTGTGACTCTGCCCTCACCCTTTATTGATATTACAGTAGTTTAGTGTTTCCGACTCACTGATTTATTGCTCACAGATTCTGTTAGTTGTGCGGTAGTTTTGTTTTGGTGAGTTGTAAGGTCCATCATTTTTTTAGACACTTATGATGACCACCTGCACACACTCAGCACTGGCAATGTAATAGCTACTACTACACGCACGCACACACACACACACACACACACACAGGTGGTGCCATTTGGCTAAAATCTATAATTTTATATTGTCTTTGAATATGTTGGAATGTTTTATGCTCATCTGCATAACCAGACATAACCGGTCATTTAATGCCGTACGCACGTCCACATAAGCTCACACTCCCAAATTCACACAGTTTATCACACACACACACACACACACACACACACAGGTGGTGCCATTCGGCTAAAACCGGTCATTTAATGCCGTACGCACGTCCGCATACGCTCACGTTCCCACATTCACGCACCGCCGCACACACACACACAAGCAGCCGCCCTGCTGGCGTATCAGTGACCCGCCCCCCTTTCCCCCCTCCCCCAGAACGGCTACACCCCCCTGCACATCGCCTCCAAGCAGAACCAGCTGGAGGTGGCCAGCAGCCTGCTGCAGCACGGGGCGTCGGCCAACGCAGAGTCCCTGCAGGGGGTCACCCCCCTGCACCTGGCCGCCCAGGAGGGGCGCGCCGACATGGTCTCCCTGCTCATCTCCAAGCAGGCCAATGTCAACCTGGGCAACAAGGTGAGGAACGCAAGGAACTCTGGGATACGAGTGAGGGAGGCTTTGGTTTCATAAACAATTTAATTTACAATTTAAATTAATATGTAATTTTAATTCATTTACAAATAATGCCAAGTATTATTGTTTGTAAATATAATTTGAAGTCGATTTTCTGATTGTGGTTTTGGAAGACTAGATTTTGGTTTTCCAAAAGAGAATTACAAAAGCAGAAAACCATGAGTCATTTGCTGAAAAAATTGCTCTGACGCCCAAGGGCGTTTGAGACGTGGGTCTGGAAAACAGAAACACAGAAAGCTGCGGTAATAGGAATTCTGGGAAACAGGAGGTCCGGGCAGCATTAGGAACTGAAAGTGCTAGGACAGCAGGGGGAGGACGAACAGTTGAATGGCATGTTTGGAAAACAGAGCACAGGAGAGAAGGCCGGGGGAGAAACAGACGGCTGCAGGGACTTGTGGGATATCGGAGGCTCAGGTGTGAAATCACACTGACGGTGAGAAGGTGTTGGCGGCAGACGGCCTGCACGGCCGCGGGGGACTGGGGAGGAATAACGGCCATTTGAAGCGACTGTTGGTCTGACTCGCTTTTCCCGCCTCTGGCCCCAGAACGGACTGACGCCCCTGCACCTGGTGGCACAGGAGGGGCACGTGGGCATCGCCGACAACCTGGTGAAGCAGGGCGCCTCCGTGTACGCCGCCTCGCGGGTGAGAGTCTGCCCGCCCCACACGCCCGCGTTAGCCAGCGTGTGATTCCCATCCGCATCGTCTGCCAGTGTCACTGATACCGCCGCTCTCTGCCCGTGTGCAGAACACCAAACACTAAGAGCCCTTATCATTCATGCGCTTAAACCCAGTATGTCCCAGGACAACATGAAGGTCATGCACTGTCTCTCTCTCTCACTTCATCGCTCTCATGCTCTCTTTCTCTCTCTCTCACTCCCTTCCCCTTTCTCTCTCCCTCTCTGTCTCTCTCTTTCTCGCTCTCTCACTCCCTTCCTCTCTCTCTCTCCGTCTCCCTCTCTCTTTCTCCCTCTCTCTCTCTCTCTCTCTCTCTCTCTCTCTCTCTCTCCGTTTCCCTCTCTCTCTCAGATGGGCTACACCCCCCTCCATGTGGCCTGTCACTATGGCAACATCAAGATGGTGAAGTTCCTTTTGCAGCAGCAGGCCCACGTCAACTGTAAGACCAGGGTAAGAGCGCCCCCTGCAGCCTCCGACACAGATTGCAGTTAACATCTCACTCCTCTGAATTAACCTTGTCAACAGCTCAGGCACTTTCAACTTCAAACAGTAAGGAACACCAGCAAAATAAAATAAAATGAAATAAATTAATAAATAAAAAATCAGGCACACCAACCAATACTTTCTATCACAATATAATTCTTTATTGCATGATGAATATCAAAGTAACTACATGCATAAATCTTCACTGGCTGAGTAACTTATTTTAACTTGAGTTATAAATAATTCTGCTTGTTTATTCTTGAAGCTTCTACACAGTTATTTCAGTGTTCTCCACAATGGTGACTCATGAGCTTGACATTCTAGAGGCTGAGCAAGATGCCTGTAAACTGATCCAAGGTCTTGCTTATTAAGGTCTTTTCTTAGATGTGCACACAATACACTGGAAATGGTATCATGGTGTACAGTAAGAGGGGGCTGATGTCATTTTCGATGTGTATAAGTTCCTGTTTACCGGAGAATGCTTAATCTTATAATCGCACCATTTTCTGATTTAATTTCCTCTTGCTTAACTTCTATCATTCTCAATGTACTGAACATATTGGAAAGTAGACATGCCCGGGAAATTTCAAGTCCTTAAAACTGCAAAGCATGACATCACATTGCAGCTGTAAGCAGTCCTGAACATCAGGTAACGAGTATGCTATTAAATGTAAATTTAAGATTTTTCATTTTGGTGTCCCCCCCTCTCAGGTGGGGTACACCCCCCTCCACCAGGCGGCCCAGCAAGGTCACACGGACATCGTCACCCTACTGCTGAAGCACGGAGCTCTGCCTAATGAGATCACCACCGTGAGTACTGCTCTGTCCTGTGCCAATCCCCCCCCCCCCCCAACTCCCGCCAAATATACTGTATCAATTCCTATGTGAGAGCAAATAATGTAACGATAACTGTGAGTGAAATGCCACGGCTAGTGCGAGTTGACCTCATGAATTTAACTAGCAAGAAATCATTGAACAAGCCTCAAAAAAAGCGAGATGCCTACTTTCATGTAATTTGCTAGCTGCAGTTTCCCCTGCAAAATGAAAATATATTGCTATATATGGACTCATATACTGTTATACATTGATTAATGTATTTGGATATATGGAGGCACTCTAAATGTGTTTTCCAATATAATCAGGAATATTGTCATTTTTATTTCACATATTGGTTTATGACACAATGTATATTTATGTATTATTCAATACACTTTTTCAAATACAAATTGCAGTACAGTTCAAGCAACAGTTTTTTAGATCCCAAATATGCCAGTGATATGATTTGGTGTTGTTGGAATGTGTCATTAAATACTCAAAATATTATAAGGACAAACGTCAATTTTCCCAAAACTGAAAAATCGCTGATGTCAATACATTGGATCTACCAGCTGAAACAATTAGCCTCTTCTGTGATAGCAGGAACAGGGCAGAGCTGCAATGTAACCATGGAAACAATGTTCCTCACTCTAACTGAGCCCAGCCTAGCTCTCTCAGTAGGGTGGTAGGATTCATAGCTCCTGGGTGTGCCCTGTTCAGTTAGCAAAGCATTTGAATAAGCAATCACCTTCATACTATAGTGATTAAAGCGTGTATTACTGGCCAGAACATGCCAGCCCTGCTTCAAGCCCAAGAGTTGCTCTGCAGAGTTTCTAAATGATGAACTTTGCAGAGATACCCTACATATCCAAGGCAGAGAGCCTGGGGACCTGCACTGGCGGTGTGGAAAAAGGAATTGTGGGAAACGCAGTTTGGAAACGCTGTGGTTTTCACAGCCACATCTCCTCCTTATCTCGTTATGGTGAATGCAAGGTTTCCTCCCTCCTCCTCCTCCTCTCTCTCCTTTCTCTGGCTTTATCAGAAGGGCTCCTCCCACGCCGGGTATAAGCAGTTGGGGTTATCTCTGTCTCTCTCTCTCTTTCTGTTCCTCTCAGAGTGGCACGTCTCCCCTGGGCATCGCCAAGCGCCTGGGGTATATCTCGGTCATCGACGTGCTCAAGCTGGTCACCGACGAGACCGTTTCCGTGGTGAGCTCTGCGTTCGCGCCCCTCAAAGAGGAACGCATGAGATCCGCGTCTGTTTGGGCCGGGCCAGGTTACTGGAATCGTGCTCGCAGTGTCGTAGCGTAGCTCTGTGTAGTGGGAAATGCCACCGGCCAAACGAATGCGATTTAGCAGTTTGGCTGTTTGGGGATTTAGCATAGATAAAGCACGAGCAGTTTTAGCTTGGTGTTTATGCGGCTGCTTTGCCCTCAGCTCTACGGAAGGAACCGCTGTGAAAATGCTCCTCTGCTCCTCTCCCAGTACCGTTCATATCTGAGCCTGGGAGAGCAATCTGCTTCCATTCTCACAGCTTCACTTCCTGTCGTTCTCTTTCTCTATACGTTTCTGTGAACGGACACACACACATGCACACACGCTAACCCACCCTCCCACCCCCACACACACACACACACACACACACACACACATATACACACAAACCCATATTCTTTGTCTTTTAGATCCCCACAGAGAAGCACAAGATGAGTTTTCCAGAGACGGTGGATGAGATCTTAGATGTTTCAGAGGATGAAGGTAAGAGATGTCACGCACATACGCACTCACTTCATAACACACACACGTGCGTACACACTCACACACAGGCACAAACACGCCTGCACCCACACATAACTGCATATGGCAGTTGGGTCTGTATGCTACTGAGGGAATGGGGGAACAACAGCTGCATCTCCTGTTGGGTAAAGGTACGATATTGGTACGATATTGGTATGGTGCTGTACGGTGCTATATGGTGCTATACGGTATTTGAACACTGCGTTTCTCCCCTGAAAGACCCTGTAGACATTTAGTATTTCTGCACGGAGACATGGGCATCCAGTGATGCTAGAAGCATGAAACCCTGCTCCTCCCAAATCCTGATCCCTGAATCCTAAACCCTAAACCCTAAACCCTAAACCCTAAACCCTGAACCCTGAACCCTGAAGCCTGATCCTTGAACCCTGAACCCTAAACCCTGATCCATAAACCCTGAAGCCTGATCCCTGAACCCTAAACCCTGATCCCTGAACACTGAATCCTAAACTCTAAACCCTGAACCCTGAACCCTGATCCCTAAACCCTAAACCCTGATCCCTAAACCCTGAAGTCTGATCCCTGAACCCTAAACCTTGATCCCTGAACCCTGAATCCTAAACCCTAAACCCTGAATCCTAAACCCTAAACCCTGAACCCAGTACCCTAAACCCTGATCCCTAAACCCTAAACCCTGCCTTTTCCTTTCTTTTAGGAGTTGCTCCACTTACCATAGGTATGCCTTCTCCTCTTTGCTCTGCATTCTCATAGGCCGCAAGTCAACACATGCCTCCATTTCAAGCACTCTCTCTCTCTCTCTCTCATGCTTTCTCTCTATGTCTCTCTCCCATGCCCTTTGTACTCATGGCCCTAGTGGTGCTGGCTGCTCATTGGCATGTGGTCATGACTCCATGTGCTTATGTACATATTAACCGTCAGCAAAGAGACAGGGTCATAAATGTAATACATAGGAGACCAGAGACACAGAGGATACAGCGTCTCTCACTGTCCACCAATCAGCTTGTGCTATACATGACCTTTCACTGTCCACCAATCAGCTTGTGCTATACATAACCTCTCACTGTCCACCAGTCAGCTTGTGCTATACATGACCTCTCACCGTCCACCAGTCAGCTTGTGCGATACATGGCCTCTCACTGTTCTCCAATCAGCTGCAAATGGGACTGGGTGACGAATGAGTGGTGCGGGCTTGACTGTGTGGCTGTGGGTACTGGGTCCAGTCCTGGTTTGGGGAATGTGCCACCCAGAAACACAGAGCCCTGGACACGGGCATTGGCATGGGGAGAGCCCGTTTGGGGACGGGGCAGCATGGGGCAGCAACAAGCACTTCTCTTCCTGGACTGACACTGATGGTGCCCTGTGGATTAGTTTGACGGACACCTTGCACCTAAAAAAGCTCTAGAAGTAACCTTGTTCAATCTTGGCCATCAGAACTCTGGCCTCTTGAAGGTCTCTGCAGATTTTATGCCCTGTCGTGACCTCAGTGACGAATGGGAGAGAAGACAGGGGTCTGCAAATTGGATTTAGATTATTTGTTTACGACGTCGGACAGGAATCAGGACGGAGAATAATAATGAACTGCTTATGGAGATAAACTGCAGGCAGAAGGTCACCCTGCTGAGGTCTGGGGCCCGTCTCTCTCTGCTGTGTGTGCTCGGTGTGGCTATGGGTCTGGCTGCTCCGCTTCACTGACCTGCTCACAGCTCGCTCGTACCAGCATTAACACATCGAGCGGACATCTCTAACCATCCTCAAACCTGCCCGTCTGTAACTCTGACCTTGACTCTCCCTCTTTCTCTTCCTCCTTTCTCACTCTCTCTCTCCTCTGTTATATTTCTCCCGTGTCTGTCTCTCTTTCTCCCGTTTCTCCCTCTCCCTCCGCCTGCCTTCCTGTCTCTCTCCCTCTTTTCTTTATCCCCCCTCTTTTTCTGCCCCAGGGGAGGAGCTCCTGGGCATGGAAGGCGCCAAGTACCTGAAGTTGGATGACCTGAAGGACCAGGACGACGACTTCCTGTCCCCAAAGAAGACCCTGCGAGACTTTGAGAGTGGGCTCGGCACTACGTAAGGAACTCATTTCGGGATTCATTTTTTGCTTCTTTATAGTTTTGCGTCATTCTGAAGTCAATACACAAGAGTAAAACTCAAAATTATACTTAGCTGGTCTTTATCCTCCTTCTCTCTCCTCCTCTTTTTCTCTCCTTCTCTTTTTCCGACAGGCCTTACTCTCCCGCCATTCCCAGAATCCCCTGTGTGTCCCCGGAGACCGTCATGCTGGACCAGGTACTTTTGGTTCTGTCGGTTTTGCCCCCGATGCTGTGCGTGTGATTGGATGGAAAGGCTTCCTCCTGTAGCATTCAAAGACTACAAGGCAGGGAAAGTCAAGTCGGTGTCGTGATAAACGGGTTTGATTGCTGAATGTTTGACTGTCCCCTCAGGAATGTGTTCACTGCTTGATAAACTGGCCAAAGTCTCTGTTGGTCTTGTTTCTGTTTCTGGGAATAAAGCCAGTCAAGTAGATTCAGTCTAAGTTTGATGACAGTCTTTTATATTGGAAATGTTATTGACCAACACTCTGTGGTCACTGCACTTAACAGCTCAATGTGAATGCATCTCCTCCTCTCTGAGCCTTTGGCCCTGGGATTCAGAGAGGTGTAAATCAAACTGAGGTCAGAGGTGCTTCAGCTGCCTGTCTGTCTGTCCACAGCACACACCCATCCCTCTACCCAAGGAGTACGATGAGGACTCCCTCATTCCCAGCAGTCCGGCCACCGAGACATCGGACAACGTCAGCCCTGTGGCCAGTCCCATCCACACAGGGTCAGTATGCACATTGTATATATACACATACACCCCAGGAAAACACAATATCACTCTGATGACTGTGATTCCCTGCCGTGACTCTAATGACTGTGACTCTGATGGCTGTGACTCTGGTGGCTGTGACTCTGATGGCTGTGGCTCTGGTGGCTGTGACTCTGGTGGCTGTGACTCTAATGACTGTGACTCTGATGGCTGTGACTCTGGTGGCTGTGACTCTGATGGCTGTGGCTCTGGTGGCTGTGACTCTGGTGACTGTGACTCTGACTGTGGCTCTGATGACTGTGACCCTGGTGGCTGTGACTCTTGACTGTAACTCTAATGGCTGTGACTCTGGTGGCTGTGATTCTTGTGACTGTGACTCTTGTGGCTGTGACTCATTGCTATGACTCTGACTGTGACTCTGACGGCTGTGACTCTTGTGATGTGACTCATTGCTATGACTCTGACTGTGACTCTGACTGTGACTCTGACTTTGACTCTGGTGGCTGTGACTCTTGACTGTAACTCTGATGGCTGTGACTCTGGTGGCTGTGATTCTTGTGACTGTGACTCTTGTGGCTGTGACTCATTGCTATGACTCTGACTGTGGCTCTGATGGCTGTGACTCTTGTGGCTGTGACTTATTGCTATGAGTCTGTGACTCTGACTGTGACTCTGACTGTGACTCTGGTGACTGTGACTCTGACTGTGGCTTTGATGACTGTGACTCTGGTGGCTGTGACTCTTGACTGTAACTCTGATGGCTGTGACTCTGGTGGCTGTGATTCTTGTGACTGTGACTCTTGTGGCTGTGACTCATTGCTGTGACTCTGACTGTGACTCTGATGACTGTGACTCTGACTGTGACTCTGTGGTACGCAGGTTCCTGGTGAGCTTCATGGTGGACGCGCGGGGCGGGTCGATGCGGGGCAGCAGACACCACGGGCTGCGTGTGATCATCCCGCCGCGCACCTGCGCCGCCCCCACGCGCATCACCTGCCGCCTCGTCAAGCCCCAGAAGCTGACGACCCCGCCCCCGCTGGTGGAGGGGGAGGGGCTGGCCAGCCGCATCATCTCACTGGGGCCTTCCAGCATGCAGTTCCTAGGGTGAGTGAGTGAGTGTGTATGTGTGTGTGTGTGTGTGTATGTAACTGTGTTTATAACAGTGTGTGTGTGTTCATGGGAGTGCATGTGTATGTGTGCTTATGGGAGTATATGTGTGTGTTTGGGAGTGTGTGTGTGTGTCTATATAAATGTGTGCTTATAAGTGTGTGCCTGTTTGTGTGTGTGTGTGTTTGTGTAAACATGTGCTTATAACTCTGTGTGTATACATGTTTGTATAACTGTGTGTGGGTTTGTGGTAGTCTATTTATGACTGTGTATGTGTGTGTAACTGCTTATAACGGTGTGTGTGTAACTCTGTGTGTGTGTGTGTGTGTGTGTGTGTGTAACTGTGCTCATAACAGTGTGTGTGTGGATCTGTGTGTCTCCAGGCCGGTGATAGTGGAGATTCCCCACTTCGCGGCTCTGGGCCGAGGGGATCGGGAGCTGGTGGTTCTGCGCAGTGAGAACGGCTCTGTCTGGAAGGAGCACCGCAATCGCTACGGCGACGATGTTCTGGAGACCATCCTCAATGGCATGGATGAGGGTGAGGAACTGTCGCCACCTATTAGCAGATCACTGAATAAATCCACAAACAAGCCAAAGCTTATGACTATACTACGTATTTATTTACACCTGCATTCTCATATCCAAACCTACTTTTAGCATTGCTCTCTGCTGGTGGGAAACACACATTTGTCTGCATGTTTTAACCCTTTGAAGGGTAGATTCTTTTGGAATGTATTTCCCACGGCGCCGTGTAGGATGCTGCCGTCGGCTATGCATCGCAAATTGTGGTCACTCACTCACTCACTCACGGACGACCTTTGTAGGACGCATGCGCAGGAGGTGCGCCGTGGGTCTGGACGGATTCGTGCTTGTTTAAGTTAGTGTTCTAGAACTCCATTGCTTTCAGTTACCAGTAGTGATTGTGACATTCAGTTAAGAACATTCTAATCACATATTTGTCATCTCACAACTTAGAGTGTTGAATGAGCCAGTTAGTGAAGTTCAGTAAGCTGGCTTACTAAGTACATCATTGCATCTCACTTTTGAGCTGGCTATTTTGACTAAATACATTTTTTTGAGTTGGAAGTCCCTTTTATGAATATGTGATTATGTGAGCGATTGTGTATGGCAGTTGTGATGCGATTCTGTTTCGTGATGGCTTCCCGTGGTTACTCACAGACCTGGAGAGCCTGGAAGAGCTGGAGAAGAAGAGAATCCGTCGAATCATCTCCACCGACTTCCCCCTCTACTTCGCCGTGGTGTCGCGCGTGCAGCAGGAGAGCGACCTGATTGGCCCGGAGGGCGGTCAGCTGTCCAGCAAGCTGGTGCCATTGGTCCAGGCCACCTTCCCCGAGACGGCCGTCACCAAGAGGGTCCGGCTGGGGCTGCAGGTGAGAGAGGAGGACGACGGGGACGAGGGAGAGCGGGACGGGGGCCTCCATTACGGCTCGACTCCTCTCTGAATGCTGAAATATACCTGCCTCTGTGCGTTGGGTATATTTGAAAATGCCTTCAGCTCCGCAACAGAACATATTTTTGCATCCATTTTTTCTGTTACAGCTGTTTTCTTCCACGTTTTTGAAGCCATGAGAAAGGATTTACTCCTACAAAGATTCTGATTACTGTGAAAATAGATTCACACTCTCTGTGACCACTCCTTCTCCTTTTTTATCATGTGGTTGATTATTTTCAGTAACTGATTTACTCACCTGTCTTTCAGGTTTTTTTTTTAGGGATTTGGTTTGGACAGTATGTGAAAAACAGGGTGTGTGAATCAATTATCTCACACGTTCTCTTCTTTAGAACGCAGTTTGGGCAAGAGTTTGCCTTGTCGTTTGCAGATTCTGTGTTTGTATCTAAAACGCATGCCTGTAATTTGATCATTACCAGTGACCACATGCACATTTTTTTTGTCTCACCATCACCAGTGTCATTTGTTTATTTGTGTTAACATTTGTTTTTGTTTTTATGAACTTTTGTTTTCTCAAGTTTTTTGTGTGGTTGGGAGGGTCGGGTAACCTAATTCATAATAAAAATATAATAAAAACGGGGTCTTCCGTGTGGTGTGTCTGTGTGTTCTGTGTGCTTGTGTGTGTGTGTGTGTGGGGTTGGGGTGTCTTCCAAACTTCATCTTTTTCTCACTTCCTGTCTGTTTCCTGCTTCCTGCTGCAGTGCCCTGTTCTTTCCTCTCACTCTTCTCCCTCCTTTCTCTTCCGTCTTCCGCCCATCTCTCTTCTCCTCTTTACCCCCGTCCGCTCCCATCCTCTCCCGCCAATCCCCCGACCAGGCCCAGCCGATCCCGGACGAGCTCCTGACGCGGCAGCTGGGTAACCAGGCCACGTTCAGCCCGGTGGTGACAGTGGAGCCGCGCAGACGCAAGTTCCACCGGCCCATCGGCCTGCGCATCCCCCTGCCCCCCTCCTGGAGGGAGAGCCCCCGGGACTCCGGGGAGGGGGACACCACCAGCCTGCGGCTGCTCTGCAGCGTCATCGGTAGGACCACAGAGGAACTGCGTCCTTCCGAAACACAAAAATACGTTCCAATGTGTGCGTAGCATTCGGTTCTGTGAGAACCCGATTTGTCTCGGCCACGCCTGCCGGTGGAGAGAGCTCATGCGCCTGGGTTGTGTTAACCAATCAGCTCAGGTGCTTAAAGGTGTGTTCTTCTCCATGGTACTGAGACCAGGAGCACACGCTGAGAGAGCGAGTCTGTTTTCAGTTTTGTTTCCTTGAGCTCCGAAAGTAAGCAACTGCCGCTAAAAAGCTGGAGCTGGCCAGCAGCTAGCAGCGAGCTGAGAAGCTGTCGCTGGGTGTTTCTTTCTTTTGTCTGTGTTGTTTTAGTTTGTTCGTGTTCGTGTTAGTTTGTTGTTTTCGCCCCGGAACCTGTGAGGGGGAAGGGTGAAGGTATCCGTTCATTTGATTTTTGTGTTGGTGTGGGTGTGCTCTCTCTCTCTCTCTCTCTCTGTCTGTCTCTGTCTGTCTCTCTCTCCATCTCTCCATGCGGCAAACGACGGCGCACACCCAAAACCGCCCTCTCCCTCTCCCTCCCGGGGGTGTCACACCGGCGTGTGGCAGTGCGGATCTACCTCATGGTGTAGTATCAGATCCTCACTGCGGGGTAGCGTAGCGGGTGCATGATTGGCTACCGCGTCGCACGGTGGGGGGCGGCTTTACCCTGCGGGGGGGGTCGTCCGTGTCTGACTGCGCACCCGCAGCTCCTGCCTGCCTGCCCCAGCTGCACGTGCAGGCCGCTCCTCCGATGCAGTGGCTGCGCAGCTGAGCTGCCAAACTGCAGAGTGAATAGAGCTCGCAGTTTTGGCAGAATGCACTTTGGAGGGCGGTGTGTTCTGACCTTTACACTTCCAGAATAACGGAGAGTGTTACAGTGCTGAGATGGGCATGTAAATGACCTACGCTTTTCAGCAAACTTTATTAGTCAGTGGTGTGAGAGACGGAGGGTATCTGTGTAAATGGGCTGCAGTACTCTGACCCCCCCCCCCCAATCTCTCAGGTGGGACGGCCCCAGCACAGTGGGAGGACATCACAGGCACCACCAAACTGATGTACGCCAACAACTGTGCCAACTTTACCACCAACGTCTCCGCGCGGTGAGTTCTACGCGCGCGCACACGCACACACACACGTGTCTGATCAGTGTCGGGGAGTGGTTTAACTACATGTGGCTAAACTAGTAGTTTAATTACATTTTGCAGCAGTTTTTCTGGTAGTGCAACTACATTCAAATTTGTGTTGTGGTTGCAGTTATTTGGAGGTGTAGTTAACTACAGGAACTAGAGGCCCAAATATGTATATTTTTCCAAACCCCTTTGATCAAATATTACCTCAGCTCTTACTTTCCTCGAATCCTGGTTGGTGAGAAGCACTACACTCCACTACAGTTGCCAGTGGTCAACTGCTAATTGCCACACATTGCTGGTTCTCCTCATTGAGCTGTATCATGGTTCTTCCTGTGTGCAAAAAGAAGGCATTGCACACCTACACGCACACACATACACACATACACACATACACACATACACATTCCCACAAACACACAAATACACATACATACACACTCTTACGTGCATACATGCAGACACACACACACACACACACACACACACAGACGCACTCTCACACACACACACGCACACACGCACACGCTCACGCACACACGCACATACACACACACACACACACACACGCTCTTCCTCATCCTCACCCCTCCCCTCCCCTCCCCTCCCTCTCTCCCAGGTTCTGGCTGTCGGACTGTCCCCGCACGGCGGAGGCGGTGGCCTTCGCTAACCTGCTGTACAAGGAGCTGATGGCCGTGCCCTACATGGCCAAGTTCGTGGTGTTCGCCAAGATGAACGAGGCGCGGGAGGGCCGCCTGCGCTGCTACTGCATGACCGACGACAAGATGGACAAGACGCTGGAGCAGCACGAGAACTTCACGGAGGTGGCCCGCAGCCGCGACATCGAGGTCAGCCTGGGGGAGGACTCCTGTCCCCCTCCCCCTCCCCCCCTCGCAAAGTGCACTTTCCCTCCAAAAGTACACTTTCACAACCTCAACATGACGTGGCTTTGTGGAGCGCATTCTGATGACTTGTGATGTACAGAAAAAAATTGGTGTCGTAGCATTATTTTTTTTTAACAGACCGCTTTACCTTAGCATCCTTTTCATGTCACTCCGCTGAAAGTACATTTTCGAATTGGCTTCGAACTCGCATCACCTGGTGTGAAAAAGGCATTGCTCTACCATTAACCTGCCTTGTATTTTACTCCAATAGCCCTGTTAGCAAATATTCCTGCATGGGCCTATATTATCTACAAGAACACAATGGAAAATTAGTTTTCTATTGATTTCAATTTATTTGGACTGATAAAATCCCTTTACGTCAATATTTTGTCACATTATTGATCAATTTCTTTGGTTAGGTGATTAGCCAGGTAATAAGTTGAATAATCCACTCTTGAGGTGGTCTGCTACCAAAAAATGGTAACCATCACGGTGGCATCCTCCATGATGGGTATTATTTCTTGATAGCATTCTGGCTCGTTGTTGATTATCCCTTACATAACGACTTGCTGCGTTATAAAAACGACCACCGGGGGCAGTAGAGCGGTCTCCGGTCCGGCTCATTGGCTCACAGTGTCATTTCTCTGCAGGTGATGGAGGGCATGGCTCTGCACCTGGAGTGCTCGGGCAACCTGATGCCCATGAGGAAGGCTACCCAGCAGCCTCGCTGCTTCAGCTTCCAGGCCTTCAGAGACAACCGGCTGCCCGTGTCCGTCAAGGTGTGTCCCCCCCGTCCGCCTCTCGCTCTCTCTGTCTGTCTGTCTGTCTGGAATCCACGTTTTTCACTGTCTGTCTGTCTGATCTACACCTGTCTGTCTGTCTGTCTGTCTGATCTATACCCATCTGTCTGTCTGTCTGTCTCCTGTATGTGTTTCTCTGCCATGTAACTCTCTGCTGGTACATACAGTGAATTGCAAAAGTGTTGGGACAGCGATGCAATTTTTATTCTTTTGGCTCTGTGCTCCGGAAAAATAGATTTCATATAAAATTTTTAACAAACCTATTTGTGTGTGAGGTTAAAGTGCAGTCTGTCAGCTTACGTGCATATTGGGTGACCCGTGTAGGAATTGCAACTCTCCATTTTAGGGGAGCAAAAATGATTGGACAATTGGCTTCTTGGCTATTTCCTGGCCACCTGTATGCCTTTGCATCATTATGTGCAAGAATGCTAGCAACAAGTTTAGAGTTGATTCTTGGTGTGGAATTTGCATCTGGAGTCTGTTGCCGTTGTCTCTCAACATGAGGACCAAATAAGTATCATTGCCAGTAAAGCAGGCCATCATGAGGCTGGAAGATGTGAATAAATTAATCAGAGACATGCGCAAATGATTGGGCGTGTCAAAATCAACTGTTTGGTACATCGTTAAGAAGCAACAATGGTGAGCTCGGCAACAGCAAATGACCTGGTGGACTACAAACGACCATTGTGGTGGATGACTGAAGAATACTTGAAGAAAAACTCCTTGTCAACTCTTGAACGGATCAAGAACACTCTCCAGAATGTCGCCGTGGATGTGTCTAAGGCTACCATAAAGAGAACACTACACCAGCATAACCTCAGAGGGTTCACTGCAAGATGGAATCCACTGGTAAGCCTCAAATCCAATGTGATGGAGTACTGAGCCAAAACAAAAAATAATTGTCCTGGTACTGGTACTTTTGCTTTTAACTGTATTTGTGTTATTACCTCTGAATCTGCTTCTCAGTTTTTATGTCTGTGTCTGTCTGTCTGTCTACATATATGTTTGTTTTTTGTTTTTTTTTGTTTGTTTTTTTAACCATTTGGGTCATCTGTCTAATATGTAGGACTCCTCTGCCCTGCCGGTGTGTTTTTTGCCTATTCTATCTGTTCCTGTCTCTGTGCCTAACTCTCTACTGCCCTCTGCTGGCACACCTAACTCCTCCACAGACCGCCTGTCTGTGCGTCGGGTGCATGTGTCGTTCAGCGATGGGCTTTTCTGTCCGGTGTCCTCTGTGAAGTGCGTGGTGTCTCTCTCCCTCCGGTACAAGTAAACTGTCTGTCAGTGCGCGAGCGAGCGAGCATGCCTGACTCCGACTCTGACTCTCTCTCTCTCACCCGATCCGCCCGCCTGCTTGCCTGCCTGCTTGTCTGCCTGTCTTTCTTTCTGCCTGCCCGTGTGTATGTCTGTCTCACTGTCTCTCTCTCTCCCTCTCGCGGTCACTCTCTTACCGTCTGATACTCACAGACGACCAGGTAAAGTGTGCAGGTAAATGTGCTTTCTCCTCTCGCCTGCCTCTTCGGCCTGCCTCCATTCTCTCCCTGTCTTGCTGTTCGCACGCCCCCCACCCCCCCAGTACACTAGCGGTGTGTAACGCTTTCTCCCTGTCTTCTCTCACTCTTCGCTCTCTCTCTCTCTCTTTCCTCCTCCATTTTGTGCTCTTCTTCCGCTTTGCCAGGTCCGTGACATCAGCAAGGAAGCCACGGGTTTCCTCTCCTTCCTGCGGAAGTGCACGAAGTACGAGGACACTCAGCACGTGCTGTGCAACCTCAACATCACCATGCCGCCCTGCATCAAGGTACTGACCACAATATGACCATAAGACAACCGTCACATAACAACATAACCATGACTGCAATATGACAATATGACTGCAATATAACCATAAGACAATCATAGCACAACCACATCACCGTATTACCCTCCTGAACACAACCACACTAACACTGTGCTACCCCACCTCGTGGTGCCAGTCGTAGCTGCACTGCTTCTTTAAGTGGTTCAGTAATGCTTCATTTAGCCTGTTTCCCTTGGCCAGGTTTTGGGCAGTGAGGAGCGCAGACGCACCCTCACCCCCTTGGCCCTGAGGGAGAGGTACAGCACTCTGAACGAGCCGGCTTTGGGTAAGACGCGCCCCCTCTTCCTCTCCTTTCCCCACCCACCCCCGATACCCTACGTGAGACCGTCCCATCAGATACACAGGCCTGATCTGAGCATCAGAGTTTGCTATGCTGCACAGCATGTTACTTCTCCCAGATACAAAGTTACCAAGATCCCACCATTCTCCAGACGGCCTGCATCGTGTCTAAACGAAACGTGTGTTGCTGACCTTCACGTAATAAGTGAAATGCAGCATTTGTTTGACATAGACCTGGGAATGGTGAGAGGTGACGATGCACTTCTCTCATGACAGGGGTTAAGAGGCGGTATATTCACATTTTTAAAAAGATTTTCCATTGATTTGCGGTTCCCAGCTAAGATTCTTTTTGAGTAATACTCCTGATTAATATAGTACTAGACTGGTCCAGATTCTGAAAATAACCCATTGGTTAGCCATGGAGCTGTAGGATTATACATCTGGTGAATCAGTAGTCAGCTGGCCAGCCTGTCTTGTACTCAGTTTGTGGATTGAACACATTGTCCTGAGTCTCTGGTTTTCCATCTGAGGAGTGAAATTCTAGTGTTTACAATATACCAGATACGTGCTCATTAGCGTGTCAGGATATAATTTTTTGAACATGCTAGTTTTATTATGCTATCTCACTAAATGGTGGCCTTAAAGCTATCAAGTCGATAGAGATAGCTGTTTCGTAGATGGAGGTGGGGTTTGCAGTAGTTTGATCATGTTGGAGTTGGGAGTCAGTGCTTACTGTTCCTGACTCAGTTTGTCTTTGTGTGCCCGTGTGTCTCTTCAGCCTCGCTGAACGCAATGGAGAGGACAGAAATAAAGATATCTCTGATATCCGAACAGCTGGGATTGAGCTGGGCAGGTAAGCCTGGTAACCTGCGGGGAGTCTGCACCAATTCATCACTCACGGTTTCTGTGCACTTTTTGGTGCAGCCCTACAATCTGGGTCATTTGGATTAAAATTATTGTTATTGCTTACTGGTATATACCGTAAATAGCTCTCCTTGTCCTTATCGTAATGTATTCTTCTTGATGCTCACTGAGGGGGACAGATCTAGTACAATGTTGCGAAGGGAACTGGGATTTCTTCTGGAATACTGCAATTGTTTTAACCAGCTTGAATCTTGGTGCAGTCCCTAATACCATTGCCCTGCCGCAGGAACGTAATGCTGATGTCACGACAAGTCTCACGCATCACAGTATCTCTATCTCTCTCTCTCTCTCTCTCTCTCTCTGTCTCTCTCTCTCTCTCCCTTTACAGAGCTAGCTCGAGAGCTTCAGTTTAGTGTCGATGACATCAACAGGATTCGGGTGGAGAATCCCAACTCCCTGCTGGATCAGAGCTCCGCCCTGCTCAACCTTTGGGCCACCAGGGAGGGCAAGAGAGCCAAGAGTAAGTACCCCCACCCTACCCCCCCATCCCTACCCACCCAAACCCCCCCCCCACACCACATATGCCTCCCCGCTTTTAGTTTACCGTTAACTGCTCCCCCGCCTCACCTCATCCCCCCCCTCTCTCTCTCTCTCTCTGTGCTTCCCTAATCCAGTGGAGAGTCTGTACGGAGCCCTGAGGAACATCGACCGCACGGACATCGTCACCTCGCTGGAAGGTCAGGGGTCGCAGCCGGGGGCGGGGCTCCTGGAGGAGGGGGCCCGGCGGCACGCCGACCGCGATCACCTGGCCCCCGGCGTGATCAACGGTAAGGAAACACGCTCGCCCGCGCCGCCGCGCCGTCCGCGGTGAGGAAGAACGCTGACCTCAACCCGGGCTACTCTATGGTTTTAGAATTTTCCTTCGATTCTATCTCCTGCAGAACGCTCTATGGTAAGGAACGTACCACTAATCGAATTCTGATCTCCAACGGTGCGAGACTCCCACATCCACCTCTCCCCTTGGGTACCTGTCCTATTGGTTTTTTCCCGTTCTTCCTCTCTCGTTTTATTTCGGTTTTAGAGCATATACTCATCTTGGTTGAGATTTGCTTTTTGCCAACGTTAACAGCTGGCCGTGGAGGAGTACAAGGGAGGAAGAGGTTTTGAAGCAGAGTACTATGCATGCACATTAATTTAATTTAGATTGATATGGGGTCAAGACGATGAGAGGAAGCAATATTATTTAATTAACAGTGCTTTTTTATTTTTCAATTAGTCATAATTCACATAATGCTCAACAATTGCTATCAGTGGAGGGTGAAAATAAAAAGCAGAATAAAAGCACACTCTCCATAGCTGAAGCCTCCTCAGGGTTTGAATTTTTGGTAAATGTTTTTGTGCAAATTATGTGAAGGCAATATGCTTTGAATAATATGTGAGAAAGTTCCACCATATGAGAATTATTTTGCATGATGCTCATCGGATGACTCAGCTTGGAAAGGCTGCCAATATGGTGGGGTGCTCGGTTTGGCTGCCGTTACCGTGTCTGGGCACTATCGCTACACTGCGCATGTAAATGTGTAGAAAAAGGTTCTGTGCATTTCCAGCTAAAACAGTTGCAAGAGCAGAACCGACAGCCCGTCTAGGCGTGACATTTGCCTATTGGAGAGCATCCAGCTCCATGTCGGCAGTGGGGCGGCAGTGTAGTGTAATGGTTAAGCAGGTGGTCTTGTAACCTAAAGGTTCTATTCCCCGGTAGGACACTGCCAATGGCACATCATTTCCTGTTGTACCCTTGAGAAAGGTACTTAACCTGCATTGCTTCAGTATATATCCAGCTGTATAATTGGTCTGTCCTACTCCCCCCCCCATATGGGGCTACGGGTTCTAATAAATGAAAGTTTGCGAGGGGGGTTGCATAGTTGTGCCTCCAGGTTGGCAGTTGGCATGTGAGGGAGTTTTGCTAATGTATGAAGTGGTATTCCCTTGTGTGTGGAGCATGGAATTCTTCACACTGCCTGTCAGTATTTTGCGTAACTGCATGGGTCTTGTCAGAAAGGTTGTGAAATATGAGAATGGGCTGTTCATGATAAAATAATGAGACCAAATGAGATTTACAACGACAAACTTGCGGTGCTGGCTCAAGGTATGGCTGTAGCTCTTATTTGAGGCATCTTAAAAAGATGTGAACTTTGGCTGTGGTTGGTTTTGTAACCTAAAGGTCACAGGTTTGATTCCCAGGTAGAACACTGCCGTTCTACCCTTGAGCAAGGTACTTAACCTGCATTACTTCAGTATATATCCAGCTGTATGAATGGATACAGTGTAAATGCTATATAAAAAGTTGTGTATGTCGCTCTGTAAAAGAGCGTCTGCAAAGTACCTGTAATGCAATGTAATGGGTAGTACATACCCCTGGTTCATATCTTTGGTGCAGATGGATCTTAATTAAGCCAGTACTACTTCATTGTCCTGCAGAGTGATTGTTAAGTTCTGTTTACACTTCACTCGTGACCTGGAAATGTAGTGCAACCTGCGCAAAGCGTCAGTTATTTTTAAAATATGAATAATGATGTGATATTTCCTGCGGCAGCCTGACTGCATTCCTATTTAAAGGTGCGGTTCACATAAAAATGAACCAAAGCTATATTTCCACTTTCCTGTAGCGCTGTCTGTCCATCCAAATAGTTTGGCCGAGATTTTCTGTGTTTTCTAGATATCCGCTCACCCCGACACAACTGACCCTCCACAGGGCCGAGGTGTGTGGCACTCAAAGCGGCAAAAAAATCACATTTGGAAAAACTCAACAGCAGTCTCTTTCCAAAAATATAACAACACAGTCGGAAAAATCCACAGACCTCGTTGCGCACAGTTGCATCTTAAACTTTATGCGAAAGTAGGCCAACTGTGTATATCCACGCATATTCTTAACGAAAGCACACCAGTATTCTGGGCGCAGCGTCAACGTCGTATTGTTTGTACAATGTTGAAGCCGCACCCCAGAATACTGGCCTGCTTCGCTTTGAAGACTTCGCGTGGATGTAAATGCCTTTAGATCCACTCTGTCCTGAAGGCCCTGAGCTTTCGGTGGCCTTCCTGCAGTCACTCTGCAGCACACTGACTGTCTCAGCCCTTTCCCTCTGGGGTTCACCTTTAACTTTCATCTACTGGCTGTTTTCAAAACACCTGATGATTGGTTTTAGAGTTTTATAAGTAGCCAAATAATTGCATTTTCCTCTGTACGTGCATGTGCGTGTAAGACTGTGTGTGTGTGTGTGTGTGTGTTTGGGGGTGGGGGGCGGAAAGCAGTGTAAGTTTTTCTGGATAAGGCTCTTTGCTAAGCAAATAAATAACATTGTTTGAGCATGTATGCATCTGTTTGTGTGTAGTAGAGTTGTGCTTGTGAGTGTGTGTGTGAGAGAGAGAGTGAGAGAGAGAGAGAGAGAAAGAGAGAGAGTGTGTGTGTGTGTTTGAGATCTATGAGAGTACAGGACAGCTTGCCGCTGAGTTTTGTTAGTGTTCTACAGTTTTTTTCCGTGGTGGGCCACCGTAGTTGTTCCTATGACTCCCCTCTCTCTTTGTTTCTCTGGACATGTCATCTGCAGCCCGGTCGCCTTCCTCCTCCTCTTCCTCCTCACAACTGTCCTCCTCGACCTCTGACCTCCGACCTCATGCCGACCTCATGTTGACCTCCTCTGGCCCTCCTCTCGCCCTCCTCTTTGTCATCTTTATTTTCCAACCTGTGGGGGCAGCTGGGGGGAACTCTCTCTCTCTTGCTCTCTCTCTCTCTCGCTCTCTGTCCACTTCCTGCCCTCTTACCTGCTACCTGTGCCTGTGTGTATGTGCCCGCTGCCTGTCTCTGTCCTGCTTGTGCCATGATGAGAACTGCATGGGGGCTGGGGGTGTGGTTTTCTGGAAAGGGGCATGGTCTTGTAGGAGAGCTCGGTGATTGGAGGAAATGTGTTGCATGCGAATGAGAGAGCATGGTAATGATCCTGGCCTGGTGGTTGGCTGGTGCATGGCATGTTTTTTTTCTTTGGGAGTGGGGGGTGAAACCTTAAATTTAAGTCTTGTACTTTAACCACGTAGTATCTCTCTTATAGTGAATATGATGTTTGATGTTTCTCTGTGGTTTTTTTGTTAAGTGGTTGACCAGAGTGCTGTTGTGCTGATGTCACGCTTTGTGACATCATCAACTGGGAACAGCGTTCTGCTGTTTTCCAACTCTATCTGTGGTCTATATTTGTGTGTGTGTGTGTGTGTGTGTGTCTGTGTGCTAGTGTGTGTGTGTATCTGTGCAAGTGTGTGTGTCTGTGTGAGTGTATGTGTGTGTGTAAGTGTCTGTGTGAGTGTATTTGTGTGTGTAAGTGTCTGTGCGAGTGTGTGTATGTGTGTGCGTGCAAGTATGTGAGTGCCTGTGTGTGTGTTTGCGTGTTTCGATATCTAGTTACAGATTTGTGTGTGTGCTTTTGTGTGTATTGCAGTGTTGTATTGTATATTTCTCTATATTGTGCTGTGTGTGTTTTTGCACACGTTTGTGAGTATGTTTTGTGTATGTATTTGTGAGCTCTGTGTGTGAGTGTGTTTGTGTAAAGCCTTTCTCTTTGGCTAATCTGTACCTCTGTGGGATTGTCTGTGTGTATGTTTGTGTACAGCCTTTCTCTTTGGCTAATCTGTACCTCTGTGGGATTGTCTGTGTGTATGTTTGTGTACAGCCTTTCTCTTTGGCTAATCTGTGTCTGTGTCTGTGGGAGTGTCTGTCTGTGTGTGTGTTTGTGTGAACTCCTTTCTCTGTGGCTAATCTGTACCTCTGTGAGAGAGTCTGTGTGTCAGTAGCAGGTGGGGCAGTGAAACTGTTATTCATTATTCATTATACTTTATACGTCTTCCATCTCTCTCTCCAGTCATTCATTCCACACATCAAACTGTGTCCTCCCCACATTAACCCCACCCCGTCAGCCAGCCCCCCAATAGCCACCAGACAGACAGACAGACAGCCAGACAGACAGGCAGGCAAGCAGGCAGACAGACAGACAGACAAACGGGCAGGTAGACAGACAGGCTGGCAGACAGACAGACAAACAGGCAGGTAGACAGACAGACAGACAGGCTGGCAGGCAGACAGAGAGACAGGCAGGTAGACAGACAGACAGGCTGGCAGGCAGACAGACAGACAGGCAGGTAGACAGACAGGCTGGCAGGCAGACAGACAGACAGGCAGATGGACAGGCAGACAGACAAACTGGCAGGTAGACAGACAGACGGACGGACAGGCGGACGGATGGACAGAAATTTGGTTGAAAAACTTGTTTTAATGACTCTTGTGAAGTAAAACAACTGGCTGAACTGTGCTGTTGGCTATATCATACAACTGTCAAACACGAATGTGATAATGTGGCTGTCGACATGGCAACAGAAATTTAAGAAGGATCATTTCTGGAAGCCCTCTGTGGATAGGAACAGGATGCGGCTGTCCTTTGTGTGCTGTGAAATTTACTGTCGGGATTATCCCATGGCTGTGGTGGATTTGTCACTGCAATCCCTAAACCCTGTACGGGGATATGCACATCATCTTTCACATTACTGAATATGTGAGAACACTCACATACATATTCACACAAATCCACAGACACACACATGCACATGCACACAAACAGGGATAGCACGCACACACATCCACATGCACACACGCACACGCACACAATAACACACACACGCACGTGCACACACACACACACACACACGCACACACGCAAAACACTAGCTATAGATCGATCTGCTGAGAGATTCCCTGCTTGCATTTGTTACCGCAGTTCTTGTAATTTTGTGTCTTATTTATTTGCACAGAGCAGATACAGTTTATAGCTTCTGGGTTAATGGTTAATAAGATGTGCATGTGACAGTGTGTGTGTGTGTGTATGTGTTCACACGTGTGTGTGTGTGCAGATGTATGTGTATGTGTAAGTATGTTTGTGCACATGTGAGTGTGTGTATGTATGTGAAATAGTAACCTGTTGCCTTTACAGCATACAGTGGATTACAGCGATTCGATTGCAGCATAAAGCGATTTTTGTTGTATTCTTGATCCTTCGAGAATCTCTTCTGTTTCTCTCTCTCTCTCTCTCTCTCTCTCTCTCTCTCTCTCTGCATTGCTGCTGCTTTGATGGCTGATAATAAATGCTATGGCTTGCAAACCCCACCCCCCAAAAAAAAAAAATTCTTCCTGCTCAAGCACTGCTTCTGCAGTATATCTCCCCACAGACAACTGCGGCTGCTGTTTCTACCACCCCAACTACCCTCCTCCCCCCCCCCCCCAAATCTCCTCTCCCCCCTCCCTCCCGTCCCCTCCGGGCGGGGCCGGCTCAGGGGCGCGGGGTGTGAGCGAGCCTCTCTGTGTGTCGCCGTCTCCAGGTTACGGGCTGGTCCAGGAGGAGCTGCTGTCCCCGGCCTCCATGCAGTACAGCCTGCCCTCCCCGCTGGGGGCGGAGCCCTACTGGCAGGAGGTGTCCAGCCTGGACTGCGCCCCCATCGCCACCACCGAGGAAGACACGCTCATGGAGATGTCCGAGGTGCAGGTGTGGCCCTCGGGGGCCAGCCCGTCCCTGGTGACGGTGGAGGACTCCTCGCTGGAGTGCAGCAACGCCGACGACTCGGAGGGCCCCCTGGGGCCCCCCAGCGGGAGCCTGGGCCGGCCCAGCAGCGGGGCGAGCGGCATGAGCGGCTCCATCATGGAGCTGGAGGAGGAGGACGACGGCGGCGAGGAGGCGGGTCAGAGGTCGGAGGTCAGGGGGGCGGAGGCGGCGGCGGCGGACGGAGCCAGAGGAGGAGGTGGAGGAGGAGGAGAAGGAGGGCGGGGCTCAGAGGAAGGGCTTTCTTTCGTTGCAGGACGGCAGCAGGACCACGCCCAGATGAGTCAGAACACCGAGTCTCGTCAAGACAGGTGAGACCGTGCAGGTGATCTACACTGACAGTGTGATTTTTACACTGAATATCTATACTGACAGTGTGCATTTTATACTGAATATCTACACTGAATTACACTGCATTTTATACCGAATATCTACACTGTGCATTTTACACTCAATATCTACACTGAGTGTGTATTTTATGCTGAATATCTACATTGACAGTGTGAATTTTATACTGAATATTTACACTGAATTACACTGTATTTTACACTGAATATCTACACTGCATTTTGCGCTGCTCGGCTTCCCATTGGCTCCTTTGCTGTCACTCCTGTTGACTCCGCCCACTCTCCCTCTCCCACCCCAGGGTCGGAGCCAGCGCCTTCCAGCCGTACCTGCTGGAGCAGACCTGGCAGGCGGCAGACTCCGTGATGTCATCAGAGCGCGGCGGGGCGGAGGAGGAGCTTCAGCAGCCGGTGCGGGACGCGGGCCACTCCCAGATGCTGCACGGGCGCGTCCGCGGCACCCTGCCCTTCGAGAAGGGGCTGGCCTTCTCAAACCGGGGGGCGGAGCTACGAGGCTGGGATCAGGAGCGATGGAGCGGGCAGGTGGGTTTCCAGCAGGGGGCGCTGTTACCTCTCCTCCAGCCCACCTCCCTGGGCTTGTGACCTCATGATCCTGTAAACCTGACTGGGTTGATGTATTGTCATGAAATGTTATTTTATTTAACCAGGTTAGTCTCTTGAGATTCAGAACCTCAATACTGGGCCAAGAAAAAAAGGTCATGAAGACCTTGGGGCTCCATCTTGTTTCAAGCAGATCTAGTAACACAACGCTGGCTAAACCTTGCCGGAACCAGTCAAACTTCAGGAATAAATCTCACGAGCTGTAATATCTTTTTCAAATCTTCTAGAGATACAGACTAGCTTGATCCAAACCCTCATCATTAGTCTCTCCCTGGAGAACTTCTTTCTGATCATCACATTACATTACAGGCATTGAGCAAATACTCTTATCCAGAGTGACTTACAAAACTAAAAAAAATAATAATAATTTTAATCAGCTTATCCAGTCTTGATCCTAACAGCCCATTAACCTCTAACCAAGGCAACTGGTCTCAGATCAGCCTTCTAAGCCTTGATCCCAACCCTGATCAGTACTGTGCATCGCCGCGGTAACGCTGCAGTGTGTTCAGCGATTCGTGTGGCTGTTGTAGGGTGACGATGGGCACGACCTCCCTGGGGACCATGAGAGAGAGGAACCGACTGATGAACACGGACACAGCGTCAGTAAGAAGGTCAGCACTCCTACCCACCACACGCGCGCATACACACGCATACACACACACACAGCAAACGCACGCATACACACCGCACACACACCGCACGCGCGCGCGTACACACACACAGCAAACGCACGCACACACACGCATACACACACATACACACCGCACGCGCGCGCATACACACGCATACACACGCATACACACACACAGCAAACGCACGCACACACACCGCACGCGCGCACATACACACACACACACACACACACACACATGCAAACGCACGCACACACACCGCACACGCGCACATACACACACACACAAACACATATACACATGCGTGCAAACACACACACACACACACGTGCAAGCACACACACGTACACATAAACACACACGCACACGCATGTACGCAAACACGCATTATTATTTGACCTTTGACCCCATTCTCATTAAAGTCATCTGTGCAGCATATCAGTATGCACTGCCTTGCCCTTTGACCTTGTCTCCACTGCACACAGAGGCTCCCCACTCCGCCCGCCTATCAGATTGTCCCTGTGACCTCGTTTCTGAGTATCTGGAAACTGAACTCTAATGGTCTAATTCCACTTACCCCTCCTGTCTGCCCTGTGGCTTCCTCTGTTTACCTCCCTCTCTCCCTCTTTCTTCATGTCCCTCCCTCCCCCTCTCCATCTGTACCACTCTCGCTCCCCTCCCTTCCCTCCCTCCCTCCGTGCTAAAGCCGGATGCCGTTGTGAAGAAAGTAACTCAGACAGCGAAGAAAGGCAGTCTGAGGAGAGTAAAGCAGTGAGACAGACGGACCCATGCCTACAGGTACGGGACAGACACACAGACGTTACATTGCATTTATTTGGTAGAGGGTTTTATCCGGAGAAATGTACAATAAGAGCATCCCCAAGGTCACTGGAAAAACAGACAGAGCGGGCCTCAGACACACAAGCAGAATGACTGGTGGATGTTTTTACCTTCATCCCTTTGGGTGATGCTCACTTTACTGGCCCCGGTTGAACTCAGGCACTTTTATCCGGACCAGCTCCGGTCCGTAAAAAAAAAAGGACACTGACATCCCCGTCTCTCCCGCTCTCTCAAACGTCACCTCTCCCTCTCCCTCCAGAATCGGCCATCCACTGCCAAACCACCGTCACGTGACCGAGGGACCGAGGAGCAAAGGGGCGGAGAAGAAGAGAAGGAAAAAAGAAGAAAAAAAAAACTATGAGACAAAAAAACAAAACAAATCACGCAACCACGGCAACAACAAACCGCTTCCGAAATAGCAACCTGCCCACAGTGAACGCGGGGTGGGGGTGGGGGGGGACAAGTCCCACTCCGTGGATCCACTCGTAGTTTTGTTACCTTTTTAAAAAAAAAAAAACGAAAAACGGTTATTAGATTAGAGGCATGAATTTTTTCTTTTTTTTTCTATAAAACAGACGAAAACAAACAAACAAACAAACAAAAAAAAAATGCAACAAAAAAGTGCTTCCTGTTCTCTGTATAAGCATGCCGAATTGCTGGTGCATGTCCTGTCGTAATCTACTGACTGAAGGGGTGTGCAGACGGGAGGGGGGATCTTCTGTCTGAAACAAAGCAACAGTCCTTTTTTTTTCTCCCTAATCATTCGCGGTATGTTGGCGTCCCGTTAATGCCGGAGGGGTGTCTGGGAAGTGTCTGGGCGACACCGCCGTACCCGATTGGCGCACCGTACGCTACGCTCCAACGCTTGTGATCCTTTGAGCCGTGGGGCGGTCTTTTTCTCGCCGACCGGTTTCTGACTCTGGGTCGGCTCGGAAAGCGGGGCGAGGAGTGGGGGGGGCGGGGGCTGAGGCTGACTGCACAGGTGCATGCTGGGATTGCGTACGAGGGTGATTGTGTTTGAACCCATCTCCTAGGAAGTGGGCGGGCCTTTGGAGAGGGCATGTGCAGTGTATAACAGATTCTAACAAGATGGTCAGCTCAGTATTCCTATAATTCAAAGTTCTGCCTCTGACTTGAAAAGTTCCAGTTTGATTCCTCATGAATATTCACGAAGGCCGTGGCCAAGGACAGTACTGGCGTGGGAGCAAAGTCTGACTTTGACTTCATGAATATTCAGAAGAAACAGTGATGTAGCATTTTGAACTACTGTTACCAACTGGTACAGGAATTGGCCATCTGTTTGCTGTAGCAATCAGCGAATCACTTTGCTGGAGGAGTTGAGTGTCTGCTAGAGAAGACCAACCATCTACATCCCCTTCTACACCTCTTGTAACTCAATTACACAATGGTAGCACCATATGCTTTTTCTCCTCGTTCCCGTCTGCGCAGTTGTAGCCCCCTCATTCCCATCTGCGCAGTTGTAGCCCCCCTCATTCCTGTCTGCGCAGTTGTAGCCCCCCTCATTCCCATCTGCGCAGTTGTAGCCCCCCTCATTCCCATCTGCGCAGTTGTAGCCCCCCTCATTCCCATCTGCGCAGTTGTAGCCACCCTCATTGCCATCTGCGTAGCCCCCCTCATTTCTGTCTGCGCAGCCACCCTCATTCCTGTCTGCGCAGCCACCCTCATTCCTGTCTGCGCAGTTGTGGTCCCCCTCATTCCCGTCTGCACAGTTGTAGCCTTCCTCATTCCCGTCTGCGCAGTTCCAGGCCTCCTCATTCTCGTCTGGGCAGTTGTAGCCCCCCTCATTCCTGTCTGCGCAGTTCCAGACCTCCTCATTCCTGTCTGCGCAGTTGTAGCCCTCCTCATTCCCATCTGCGCAGCTGTAGCCCTCGGTTGCTCCCATTGCACAACCATATGTCAAATGTTCAGCTTCACTGTTCCCGCTAACCTGGCGACCCTATTCTCTCAGCTCAGGAGTGTGGCTAACAGCCAGCACTGTGACAACCCACTGTAAGACTGACCCCATTACTGTGAAATAAACACACACCTTCTCACACTCCCTGCGGCCTGCTCTCAACACACACATGCACACATAGACACGTATACACATACGCACAGTCACGGCCGTACCCGAACGTCCACGCGCTCGCTCACTCACGCGCTCAAATTCACACGTCAAGACAGGCACCCCTCGTAGAACGCTCGCGTTGATTTCAGAGTTCCGTGACCCACGATGCCCCTGACGTTTTTTCTTTTTTTTTGCCGTCAGTTTTTACGAAAGAACCGCAAAAACATTCAGGTGGACTGCAATTATAAATCCACTCTGTGAACGTGTGTGCATACGTGTGTGCATGTCTGTGCGTATGAATTGGTCTTTCAGTTGTCTTTCGCCAAAACGCAAGTGTGTAATCCTGACAATATGCTCATGTATTACTTAATCAGGTTGTCACTTCTGTACTATCGATATTGTTTTAAGCCTTAATGTCTTGTATTTCTGAAAAACAGTGAAATGTTTAGTCTCTCGTGTTGGGCCATCAGGTTTTTTTTAGCAGCAGTGAACTCACGTCTTCCCATTTAAATCTCATTGCCCTCCACATAATGGATTGTACTGACTCGGTTAAACATTGGTGGATAAACCAGTTCATATGGGTAGACTGGGGGGAGCTCAGTGCTTTCTCAGTATTCCCAGGCAGTGAGTGTGAGAGCAGTTCTGTATTACTGTGCAGCTCAGTGGTCAGAGAGGTGCAAAGTGCAGGAACCTGTGTGTGTGTGTGTGTGTGTGTGTGTGTGTGTTTGCGTGTGCACGCGTGTGTGCGTGTGTGCGTGTGTGCTGCTGACATTGACTCCAGCCACAGCAGCGTTAGTGGTGTCCAGACCATACTTGAAATAATGTTTCAATGTCGTCCTCTGGTGGCCGCCTGGTGTAGCATATCTACTGTGCTGCAATTATATAAATGCAACAGCTTGGGGACAGGAGGTCTGAGTACAACCTGTCCTCAAGAAATTACCTAAGAAAACCGCAGTATTAAATCCTATGACTCTGATTGAAGTATTTTCAGATGTATTGTACATTTTAAGATATGGCACATAGAGATGTACTATATGAATGTTGCACAAGAATATATATATTCACAGATGATCATATGAATATATTCTTTAAAAAGTGATGTCATACCGACGGGTGCAAAGAAATGTCATTTATTTGTTGTTAGTGTACATGCGCTGAATGTCCGAATGAGGGACTGAGAGAGTGACCATGAATGTAGAGTGCGTTCCTCCTCTGGGCGGGCGGCGCAGGGAGGAGGGGGGTGTCGCTGGGGGTTCGGTCGCAGGGTGTGGCTTTGTTGGGGTGCTGGGAGCTGGAGTTCTAAAAACACACTGGGGGAGCCCACTCATTCACACACGCTGTCTGTCATCGCGCCACGCTCCGAGTTTATTTCAGACACCGCTGCTCAGGGCAAACGAGAGTGTTCGCGGGAGCCCAGCCGAGCGGAGAGCTGAGCTCTCCACGCGCAGCGTTTTGAGTGGGTGGTGCTAGGCGGGGTGCGGAGGCTGGAGGGCAGGGGGGGTTAGGATTCGGTGGGCGGCGGTGATCGCGCGTTTCATGCGAAGGCAGCGGGCGAGCGCGAGGCTAGCCGGAGCTCTCCGACGGCTGGGCTGCATTACGGCTCTCTGATCTACGTCAAAACTGAGCACTTCATTTCATTTGCAGAGTTGTACAGAAAAAAAGGGGCTGGGTCTTGCTTGTCCTGGTGTTGCAGTTTGCTCTCGAATCCAACTAAGGAATCGAGACCGCACAGTGTAATAAGCTGAGGGGTAAATTAGTCAGCAAAGACAGAGGTGGGTAGGGGTGGGTGGGAATCAATGGTTTCTCCACGTTTTAAAAGTGCACAAGTACACTAAAAATAAAGGACATCAAACATAAGATACATGAAAAAAATGTTCATAGAGAATATTAACTGTTGCAAAAACTAGAGATGACCTATACTCCTTTAGAATGGATTAATGACATTATTAACGCAATATCATATTACTATATACTAAGGAATGCAACTGCGCACATGCACAGAAAAATGTTTGTAATATAAATATATGTATAAATATATGAAAAAAATCTATTTAATTAGAATGCTATGCACCCTTATAGTTATGTTATGGATGTACTTTTAGCATCTTAGTTAGAAAATATGGAAATGCCCTCAACATGGGAAACATACAGGCTGTGTTGGTATTTTAACTTCTTTTTTTATTGTTCTGGAGAGAGAAAAAAGAAATATATATATACAAGCCTTTTCATCAGAGTCAGTCTGACATGAAGATATGTATAAATCATTTACCCTGTACACCAGCTCAAACCATTTACAGAAATTAATAAAGAAAACGATGAAATGTCTGAATGTTTTTGGTACTATTCACGTCTGTGTGTGTGTGTGTGAGAGAGAGATAGAGAGAGAGCGAGAGAGAGAGAGAGAGAGAGATTGTGATGTGTGAATTTGTGCTTGTATATCCATGGTATTAATTCGTTTAATAATGCATTAAAGAACTTAAGTTTATTAAGTTTTGATGCAGCATATGTCATTTTTACCGCTGAATGTTACGTAGGCTGATAATTTTTTTTTGAGTGAGTATAACTCACTCTACTCTATGATATTTCCAAACAACAATTCCCATAATCCTCAGAAAATGACACATAAGCCCCGACAGGGGCGCGTGTGGCGTGTTTCTCATATTAAATGCAGTTCCTTCCTGCCTTGGCTCTGTGGAGTGCATGTGCGTGGTGTGATGAGAGACGAAGTGGAAGGAACGTGGTGAGGTTTAGCTAAAGAATTCGGCCTGTTTTGTTGGGTTGCGTGCGGCAATGTGTGATAGCATTGTTTGTAGTGTTATTAGCTGCAAATAGCATATTTTATTTTTGTAAATAGACGTCATTCAATTTGCAAAGGTGTAGATTTTGGGTTGCTTTTTTGTTTTTGTTTTGCAGACTCTAGCCATATGCTAATTTGCTAAGTAGCTAGTTAGCCCTGCCCTTGTCAGCTAGCGGTATTGCTGTTGTTCTTTTTAGTTTGCTCATCGTTGACTGAGAGCGCAGTGTTGCATCTGGTCAGTAGTCGCCGACTCCTACTGTGAAGATGTCCGCGGGCTGTCAGAAGACTTTTAGCCGAGCCATCCCGGCTACCAGGCGGGTGACCATCAATGACCCTGCGCACATGCCGCAGGATTACTCCACAACACCCGGAGGGACACTGTTCAGCACAACCCCCGGAGGTAAGGTCAAAACGCGTTCATTCCTACAAATCCCTAATTTTAAAAATAAGTACTCCATTCTCCTGCGTTAGAATGCGAGCGTGTGTTGCAGGTGTTGTTAACGTTAATAGTGGGTCGCTACGTGACATGCTAGCCAGCCAGCTAGCTACTACACGCAGCTGTTTACTTAAGGTTTTTTTTTAATTCTAATGTGACAGAATACACTGACATTCGTAATACTAGTTTGTTGGTGGTCTGTCTTTAACGTTTTGTTAAGAAACGAGCTAACCACTACAGCTGATGTTAGGTTGACGTTAGCTCCTGCTCCTTCTAGAAGGTAAACACTTGTCGCTTCGTTCTGTTGTGCGTTGACGTGCCATTTGTCTTAGATGTCACTGCCTACACATAGCCATACGTATCATGTAACTGCACTCGGAAATACTCAATGCAGTAGGTGCAATTCTGTCGTTTCATGCTCAACGGGTTAAACATGATTTTCTTATGTCGCGACGGGGCAATTGTCACCGATGTCATAGATCTATAGCCTGTTAGGAAATAGCCTCCTTACGTAAATGCATGCAGATTACCTATTTTAAATGCAAGGGCAGCAGGCAGTGTTGTACTAGTGTTGTTATGCTTTCCTGTCATTCGTACTCGTGTCGTCAGTGTAATATCTGTGTCAAACGGTCATGTGCACGCACATGCAAAACCCAGTGAGTTCTGCATATGACGTGTAGAGTTCGAAACCAAGTGAAAAGTAAGCTGGAAAAAAACTTATCAGCACACGAGAGACCACAGACCTTCAACGAACTGAACGGATAACAACAGTATGATCACTTTGTTTGTTTTTTACCCTCTGTGTTCTTAAGTCCAAATCAACTTGTTTCCGCAGTGCAACAAACCGGTTTTTAACTCGTGTAGCTTGGGTTTAGCGTCAGATAACCTGTTCTAGGCCCTTTTTAACTTTTTGTGCTCGCCACATTACGATTGGTGTTTATCTTTTTTTCGGGGGCGGGGTTCGAGTGGCTTCACGGGCGGAAAAGATTTAGATGAAGAAAGTAAACCGGGCGCTGTCGTGTGACGCGTATCTTGCCACAGAGACTGACTCGTTCTTCTGCTTTTCTGAGCCGAGCAGTCATCCGAGCTGTTCGGTTTCGCCAGGTAATTGGGGGGCAGCCCACACCTGCCCACAATGTGTAAGCACTGCGGGCGGAGTCTTTAGTCTGCGGTTATAACCCAGGACGCGTCCAGCTGTTGACGGGGGAAGGCGGTCTGAGCTGACCCCGCTTCAGGCCATCTGCTGCAGGAGATGTAAACAACGTGCTTCTCTCGCACGAACGTATTCAGGGCTGCCGAGTCTCTGTTAATGGCTAACTAAACAGAAGCAACGGACGGCAGAAGGAGGGAGTCGCGGCTTAGCCTGACCCGCGTGGGACTGTGTGTTAGCCACTGGGCATGCCGCAGCTAGTGGGAACTTGGTTCTTTGCACACAGTGCTTCTGGCAATGACATGTGACCCCAGCGAAAATTCTCTGTCCCCTCAGACACCATATATATATACCCCTGTGAAAATAAAGCGTCCACTTAACGAGTGGCATGTATTTATAGTGAAAGAGTTGCGCCATACCCCCAAATAAACAGCACACTGGTTGTATTCTCTCTCTCTCTCTCTCTCTCTCTCTCTCTCTCTCTCTCTCTCTCTCTCTCTCTCTCTCTCTCTCTCTCTCTCTCTCTCTCTCTCTCTCTCTCTCTCTCTCTCTCTCTCTCTCTCTCTCTCTCTCTCTCTCTCTCTCTCTCTCCCCCTCCCTCCCTCCCTCCCTCCCTCCCTCTCCCCCTCCCTCTCCTCTTTCTCAGTTGGTTGCTCTGCATCAGAACAGTAGCCTTAAGGCAAGTGCATTTTATACATTTTAGAAGTAGACTACTCGCTGCACATAGTGATTTATTTAATTATAATAAGCAATGCAAAGCACCAAGACCTGGAAAACAGAATAATTTCAGAACAGAATAATTGCCTTTTAGTGCCCCCCCCCCCCCCCCCGATGGAACAACGAAACCAAGATCCACACTGCACTAAGAGGGTCCCCGTACCCTTTATCACTATGGGAAAATGTGATGATCTGACTGTTAACTGCTCAACATCCATAGGTGAATAACAGCCTTTCCGTCGCACCTCTCTCCTCCAATCGCAGGCACCCGTATAATCTACGACCGTAAGTTCCTGCTGGAGTGCCGCAGCTCCCCGTTGGCCAGGACGCCCCCCCAGTGCCTCCCAGACATTCCAGGGGTGACCAGCCCCGCCAACGCCCACATCAACAACGACAAGGGCTCCCCGAAACCGGCGCTGAACAGCAAGCACACCGCCCCCGCGGACAAGGGTGCCGGTGAGTTAGCCGCTGGAGCCGGAACCCGGCCCGGGCGTGTTCTCAGCGAGTGTGCGAGTGTCAGACACGGAGCAGCCTGTGGTCAGAGGATCGCGACCCTTTTTAAGGAAGGAAGTAGCCGCGCGCATTAGTGCGCGTCGCACGCACGCTCTCTACAGTCAGCCCGGCCGAGGCGGGTCTGAGCCTGCTGTTTTTTTTTTTTAAAGTGAGGCCTACCGATTAACACGTGGTTCTGTCCTTCTCCACCGACCGTCCCCTATTTTCCCACAACCCACTGCAGGATTGTTATGACAGAAACCCATAACTGCTCAGTGGCTGTATCTTGCTTTGTCTGGTTCTGTATTTGTAGCCCAGGGAGCTGCATATTTTGAAGCATAATTTCATAAGGAAAGCGAAGCCAGTGGTTTACATATGCTAGCCTTTATCACAGTGTGTTTCATGCCTGGGTTCCTGGATTATTTTGATAGTTCAATCATTTTTAAAAAATATGAAAGGCAGGTAGATTTTGCTTGTCAGTTTAGGCTGACTTCCTGTGTCCCGTGTTTCTGATTTTTGAAGGGGACGACGCACAGTTTGAAATGGACATCTGAGCTGGTGCAGGAAAGGTGGAGACGGCTTTGATTCTGGAAGCAATGAAGACCGTGAAAGAGGAAGAGTCAACTGGAAATGGGTGCTCACGCCATGTACTTCCCGCCCTTTCCCCAGCACTTACCCAGCACCTCCCCCCACCCCAAAAAAAAAAAAAAAAGATTCAGCCCTAGCCACCCATCCACCCACCCCCAACCTTTCCTGGCCCTCTTCTCTGATACTACTGAAATAATCCCATCACCTCTGCTGCTGTCAGGAATTAAGATGCGCACACACCTACCCTCCTCTCCCCCCCCCCCCCCCCCCCCCCCCCCCCCCCCCCCCCCCCCCCCCACACCACACCTTTCCTAAATCCACTCCACACCACACCTTCTCTAAACCCAGAGCCAGATAGGAGATGCCAAACCAGCGCACAACCCCTACCCCACCCCCTCCTCACCCCACTAGCCCTTCCCCTACGCCGTCCGTCACACTCCCCGGTTGTCTCACGAGCGACTGTACCTTACATCAGGGCTGCCCATCCCTGTTCCTGGATATCTACTGTCCTGTACTTTTTCCACTCCACCCCTAACAAAGCTCACCTCATTACTCATTAAAACAGCTAGAGATCTCGCTCAGTTGCTTAGTTCGTAGAGTCAGGTGTGCCAAACTAGGGTTGAAATGAGAACCTACAGGACAGGGTTGGGCAGCCCTGCTGTGCATCCCTTCGGTTTCATCTGTTGCCGTGACTCTGTGTGGACACTAGAGGGCGTATCACCCGTCTCAGTATCACCTGTCTTCACTGTCCGTCCTCAGAGCCTTGAGCACACTGGGTATTGTGTGCCCCTGAACACTACATGATGTCATCAACAGTAGCAGTAACTGCCCCTTAGTCAGCGGTTGAGGGCAGATTACCCACAGTGCTCTTCTGAGGGGTCTGTCCGTCTGTCCTGCTAGCTCCGTCTGTCTGTGTTACTGGCGAGCAGCAAATTAGTAAATGGAAAAAAAAAAATCTATTAAATATCCATTATAATGGAGTTCATATCAACTGTGACAGAGCCATGGTATTTTGTACCAAGCCGGAATTAAGTACTTAAATAAGCTACTTATTTAAATTGATCTGTTTTCTCTCGGTTTTGAGACAAGTGCCTGTATGGGTACACCATAGACTGTTTTATTCCAGAATTAACAACCCATATTATTCTCCTCATCTTCCTCTTTTTCATCCTCATTGTTTCAAATTTTAATTCTGTTTTTCTTAAAACCATGGCCTTCCTCACCTCCCAACAATGTTGCCTATGTAATATTAGTTGTTTCCTGTAATTTAGCAAAAATTATCTTTTCCACCCAAAGTGTCATACTTCAGAATGTAAGATACCTTTTTGCCTGCTCCGTTGAAGCAGTGGAATTTACACACTGAGAAACGAAGACATTTTACAAGGTTGTACTGACAGATGAGGAGAGGAATTCGATACAGAAAATAAAACATTGGCGTAATTTTGTGGCCTTTGTCTCTGTGTTCTTTTTCAAACAATATACAGCCCCATGCAAAGCCACAAAACTGTGAAATTCTCTGTTAAACACAACTTCCTAAATGGTCCGGTATTATTTGTACAGAAAAAAAAGCTTTAATGGTCAGGATCAAGATGGCCACAACACTGACCTCCAGAGCTGCGCTATTTAGTGTAAATTTAGTGTAAATTTAAGAGCCTGGCCATTCAGGTTACTCAATATGACGGAGATTATGATTGTCCAGTGACATGGAGCAACTCGGGAAATCTCAAAAAGCTATGCAAGTTTGATATTTTGTCATTTTCTCCCTGAAGGGATATTCTTGGCAACGGAAGTGTTTCTGGTTATTTGAAATTCACTAACCCTCAAAATAGGGTCACGCTTGGCTGGAGTAAAACTAAGAAAGTATCCCCAGAAACTTTTAACGCAAACTCCCACGCTTTGGAAAAGGCGGTAAAATTGCTTGCGAAGCCAAACATTGATGCAACACTCCAATGTCTCGTTAAATCGATGGTCTTTTCTGAGACTTAACTCTTCAATATACACATTAGTTATCTATTGCCCTTAACTCTGAACATAGTGCCCAGATGATCTAATGACCTGCTTTCATAGCCTTTAGTAAATATCATGATGAAAGACCCGGGATTAATATGATGTGTGGACGATGAGTGTAGACCAGGGGAATGTGCACTGGCAAAAGAGCGAGGAAGCCGTAGGCTAAAATACAGCCGTTTCTCAAGAGGTGGAATTAATTAGTTAGCGTTTCAATGTTTAGTGGAGCGCCTGCGACACAAAGGAAAACGACTTGGGTCAGACCAACAGATAAAATGTGCAGCGGATGCTACATAGGTGTGGGTGAAATCTATGTCTTTTCTGCCACATATGGTTGCTAGTGGACGGTGGAATGCAGCACTCCTGGAATAACGTGGCCAAGATGTGGACTTCACTTCCTTGTGGGCTTGGCCGAAACGAGTTTGTGGCAACTTGTACTCATCAGAGATGAAAATAGACCTACAACTTACGTAATGGCTGTCAAGTGTCTTTTGAATGGCAAATGTTTTCCTGAAAAGAAATATGCACTCCGGGTCCTCTTAAACTTACAATAAGTGTACTTCTCAACCAAAAAAAATAACCTTGGATATGAATGTCGTCGAGTCCGGTCCTGTACCTTTGAACGAGTTCATGTACCATATTCGCTCGCATGAAGACACACTGACAAATCTCAACCATTGTACAGTTAAAGTGTTGGAAAATGATTCTTTATTAAATGAATTTCTCACATGATCACTTTACAAAAATAGAACTGTGTATACATCATAAGTACCTGTATAAAAGTATAACTTTGACTAGGTAGGTGCTCTTTTAAAAGGCTACATTCAGAAACGGGGCAAGCAAGTACATTCATCTCAAACCTAGTTGGCTGTGATCTCTCCAAGTAATGTGACAAATGTGGTGCATTAGGTCTTGACATTTATAAAATGATATATTTTTACTACAAATCCACATGGCAAACTTAAATCTTAAATATCAGTGCATTAAGGTTGTCGAACTTTATCCGCTTATCCGATACAAGTCAAAAGAGCTCGTATGAAGTACCAAATGCAATGCAGGTAGATTTAAACACCTTTGTAAAAATACAAAGATGTATTTCGATTAGTTTCTCCTCCCCGTGGCCTCAGAGCGGCGTTCCTGTCTGGGAGTCTCTGAGCCGCGTGCAGCAGACACGCGGGCCGGTCGCCTAGACAACGCAGAGGCGGCGCGCGCCGCTGGGCCAGCGCTGGGCCGACGGCGACGCGTTGGCTTTTTTTTTTTTTTTTGCAGTTGGTCCGATACCGGGCCGTCGCGGGGCGCGCTCAGTGGCAGCCGCACTCCTCCACCACCATGTCCTCGTGGTGCCGCATCACCACCTCCCCGTCCTCGTAGTACAGCATGGAGAGGGGGCTGAGCCGCGTGGGCACGCAGGACGGGCACGGCACTCTCGACGGGTGATGCATCCTCAGCAAGCTCTGCGAAAACAAACAGAACACAAACCTCAGGTCAGTCAAATCCACACTGCTATTCAAAGCTAACCAGTGACACCTCTTAACTATTTGAGGTGTAAGATAACCGATATGCAAATGTCGTTTAACTAAACAGTCTAATGCTGATGTAACTATCACTACTGGTAATTGAAAACAATGGAGTTCTAGAACCGACTAAGGGGGGGAAACAAAGAAGAAAAAAAACCTACTTTTCAAAGGGTTAAGTGACCCTTATGGGGTCAAACCTGAAATCTCAACGTCATGAGCCTAGTTTAACCTAACCATTACGCTACACCGTCACTTCTAAAATCACATAAAAAAGAGCCCAAAAAAGAGCAAATGGAGCCCAAATGGTTCCAGACTACAGATGTGCTGAATCAGTTAGCTCGTGTGTATACGAGTGGGGGAGGCGGGTGCGCTGCTCACCTGCATGTAGGCGTGGTTGGTGGGCTTGAAGTCCTCGTCCACGGGGCTGGGGCACTCGCCCTGGCAGCGGAAGGCGTTGTAGCGCTTGGGGTACACGATCCACTGGTTCCAGCCGATCTGGTCGAAGTCCACCCACATGTCCACCCTCCGGCAGAGCGGGCCCCGGCCAGGCTCGGAGGCGGTGGCGGCGGCGGGGGAGGAGCCGGCCGCGGCGCCCCCCGCCGCCCGCACGCTCTCCCTGCCGCCGCTGCGGTCCCTCTTGTGCCGGCGGCCCGCGGGCTCCCTGCCGGACGGCCGCTCCTGGGCCACGTACTTGGAGCTCTCCACCGCGCGGATGAGCGTCGGCGCCCGCTGCCCGTCGCGTGGCGCGGTCTGCTTGGAGAACACCACCATCATGACCCGGTTGGCCGTCGGGTGCTGGACCTTCCCGCCCCGCCCCTCGTCCCGCTCGCCCTCCCGACGGGCCGCCGTGGCCCCCCCTCGTTGCCGGCGCAGCCAGGCCTGGATAATGCCCGTCACGTTGAAGACCTTCCAGGCCGACTCGGTGGCGCCCGGCACGGCGCCGAAGCTGCCCAGCAGGAGGCGCTCTTCCCGGCAGGGCCCCGCGTGCCCGCAGCCCTGCCCGAGGGAGTGGTACACGTCCACGGTCACGCGCTTGGCGGCGGAAAACTCTGGCAGGTGCACGCGGAGCTCCGACAGCTGGACGCTGTCCCTCGCCGATATGGCGGACATGTCGAAGGTGATTGTCCACCTCTCCCCCACCTGGAAGCAACCTGGATAAAAAAGACACAGCAGAGGGTTAGAAACAGGCTCAGTAAAAGTTGCTGCAGAATCAGCCTCAGCTGTGTCTGCATTTAACCTAACTTACATTTAGTATTCATAATAGGAACAAACAAAAAAATAACAATCGTGCGCACAAGGTTGAGAAACCTACTATTCAAGCCAGTGCAACCAGGGAGGATATAATCCATAATCGCCACTAGAGTGGATGTGTGGATAAATGACGTATTGAGGCCCCTATCGCTGTCTACATTTTACACACACAAGCAGCCCGAATACAAACTCCATCCACCTGAAACAGGACTGCACCAGCTCGAATTCTACAGGATAGCCGTGCGTAAACGTGCGTAAAAACGCACCGTGGTGATTTGGAATCTGAATTTTAACATTGGCTGAAATATATATACACGAACAGCTTCGAAGATTATACGACTTGATTAGGATATGCGTAGATAGCTAAATAAATATACAGAATTATATTGTAAAACATTTCAAATTAAATACAGCATACTCACTTTTCGCTATGAGACTGAGAACGGAGTCAGCCTCGTGTAGTAGCGGGTTCTCGTGGCCTGTGTTTCTGGTGGTGCTGACAGGTGTCACTCTAACGCGGTCTGCGGCGGTTAAGGTTCGGTAAAGCTGCATCATGTACAGCGGGTATCCGTTGGGATGGAATCCAGGGGTTTTTAACGCGAAACTGGAAGCAGACGCCAGGGAACTTGAACCGGATCGGTGTGCTCCGCGAGCCCTTTGCAAAAGCGCTTTTCTGAGAGCGAGTTCCACAGGAATCGACCCAGAGCTCACGATGCTGGTCCAGCAGGCGAGCAGTGGGCAGAGAACACAGAAGACGAAGGGCGCCATGATTACCGTTAAAAGTCCACTTTTCAAATTGTCCGTCGTAATGTAATGCAAAAGGTAGAGAAGGAGATGCAGAGAGGTAATGCTCTGTCCTCTTTCCTCTGACTTGTGCTGTTTGGAGTGCTGTAGTGCTGAAGGTGGTCTAGTATATAGAGGTCAGTCGTCCTTTGATAATCTCAGTCATTGAAAAGCCTTTGAAGTTCTCCCTGATCTTCCCTGCACGTTGTCTCTATCAAATGAGATAAAAGGGCCCGTTTTGCCAAGTTCGCCGTCTCTCGAAACCAACCAACCTTTCATATGCACGAGGTGTGAGGACCATGATCTTTCTGCTGTTGTAAGCGATGTATATTCGTGATCCCCTTTGATTAGACAGCAAAACAATAATATTAGTCAAATTAATCAGAGCCGGAGAAAGGGGGTTTGATTAACGACTGGAGGCTAGCCACGCGAGCATAATTATGACGCAATTAAAAGTCGGAGCTAATTTAGACGTGCTATAACTATTTTCACATCATTCGGACTACAAATAAGTAAAACAACTGAAGTTAACCAGTAAATTCCTTGCGATTAAGTACAGTTTTCGATGATTTAATAAATGTCATATAGAAGGGTAGATTAAATTAATCACTGGTATAAATAAAACAGTAAAGTTTGTTATATCGTCTGATGTTCTTATTTTATTTTTTTATCTTATTTGAATTCTAAAACAGAGAGGCTACATTTAATCGGCAATTTATTGCACGTAAATGGGGATGATTGTAGGATAAACTTGACTACAAAAATACGTAGTGGCTCCATCTTCACTGATTCGCTGACGCTTAAGACTATAGGCCTACATTTCCATTTGAAACTTATAAGCTTCGGAACCGCAAAAAATTAGAATCTGTTCTCAAATAGGAAGTATAGGCTTTCCTTGTAGTATTGGCTCCATTATTAGAGATGACGTTTCTTCTTCATTGAAAGGGGAAGTAAATTCGCACCCACTTGTCAGCATGAAAGTGACTCCGGGAGCAGAGCGTATTTGATGATCTTCAAATATGAATAATCAAAGCCGTGCATTAACGTCACACTTAGTTTAATACTGGCCCTGAATAGAAATGAAGAGTATTATCTAACGCCATCAGTATTTCAAACGCAAACATGAAATAGGCTACATTCGATTAATGTGCTATTATGTCACTGATGGAAAGTCTATCGGCAAGCAACAGTAAGAAATAAACCTAAATAACCTAAAATGAGTTTCTACCTGTAAATTATAGACTGCAACACCGAAGAAACACTAGGCTACGTGAACTATATCAGAAATGTCTATATCATAAGTCTTCGTTTAAACTCTGTTTTTGCATATTACTTATTGTATATTTCTATGGGTATGCATTGTGATTGCAAGGTTTGAGGGTGGTCAGCATTCGGAAATTAGTAAGATTAATGACTCTTAAGTTTGAAAAATCAACTGTGGATAGAAAATTCCAAACCACAACAAAATGAACTGTAGATAATAACAATAGTTCTTAGTTGTATATGTACTGCAGTCTATATCAGTTCTAATTAGAGACTAATACAATTAAATTGTATGTAGAGTGATACATTTACTCCGGTGTTTCTCGGCAATACTATTATTACAAAATAATAATAATAGATGGAAAGTTATAAAATTAACGGTACAGAACACAATTGAATTTTGACAGTGCATAATAGTGGGATTTTCTGCCAAATTTGGCCGTGTCATTCTCAAAACGGCTGAGAAACTGTCATTCTGGGTATTCCAATGAAACAAAGACCTTCAAGGAAGTGTAGCCTATGTCATTTGGATTACAAACTGTAATTTTCGTGTTATTTATCTGACAGATGAACAATATCAAACGTAAATGATCGCCAATCGAAAAACCGAAAAGAAAAATAATCGGGGGAAGATAGAACTATGGCTTAACGGAAAATGAATCGCCATCTTTAGATCCTACATCAGATCAGAAGGGAGATCAATCAAATTTGGCCATTGAAGTGTTTTGTAATCCAACCAATCACGACAGAGAATCACAAATGAGATGAAAGGAATAACTAAAAAGAGGAAAGCGGGCTGTATAAGTGTGCCTACCCGTAAAACAGACATTTCACATTCGATTTTATTTTGCCCATATTTATTTCAGAAAAGTTCAATTATATTACTGTAACATTTTTTTAAAGATACATTCTTTATTACACGTCTTTAAAATATTCTGCTTATGTACCACACATTTAAAACAAAATATACTACAGTCCCTTGCTCGCCGAATTAACACTTTCATGTACTCTCAAGTGTTAAAATATTCATTTTTCAGCTCAAATGTGGTGCATTTTCGGTTAATAAAGAAATAGTTTACATTACATACACTTAGAAAGGCATTTCAAGTTTTACATTAAACGTAACTCAAAGTAATGAATTCACATTTAGTTGTGTCCCCTGCACAGAAGTCCACACCTCACAACCAGATTCATAACTTTCTTCTGACATGAATCGTCCGACTAGTACAACTCATCACGAACTACACTTTGTTCTATGAATATACAATCCAAAGGTTTGACTGATAAACATTTTATACCTGAAAATGATATACATTTTGGTAATTAAGTATACCCAGTAATTTGAGTAAGAAAACCTAAAGTATTTTATTACACACAGTCATTTTTAAAAAAAATTCAGGATAAAAAATAAATAAAAACTATGAAATTGTTTGACCGCATGATAAACTCATGAAACTGAATTCTTGTGCAAAAAACACCAAATGTAAAATTATTACAATGAGGAGGGAAAATAAGATTTAAAAAAAAAAACATCCATAATATCATTTAATACTAAAATCAAAAATGGCTTGGACTGTATTGCCTCTGATGTATATAGGCAAAAGTTGGTCCCAGTTGAGGAATCCCTAATAGAAATGATACCTTTGACATACGTGACATACACTGTCCATCAGTGCAATTTATGAACCGGGAACCCCTGTATGAAACATTTAAAAATACTTCTTAAAAGTAATTAAAACAAAAACAGAAATTCTGTCCATAAAAGTGACACCAAACTTGCTTTAGAGTCTTGCTTTTTCATTCTAATAAAGTAATAAAAACTGGATGTGAAAAATATTTTTGGACATCAGAAAAAATATGTAATCATTTTACAGGGAGGATCACAGACAGATCCTTTTACAGGGAGGATCACAGACAGATCCTTTTACAGGGAGGATCACAGACAGACCCTTTTACAGGGAGGAGCACAGACAGATCCTTTTAGAGGGAGGATCACAGACAGACCCTTTTACAGGGAGGATGACAGACAGACCCTTTTACAGGGAGGATGACAGACAGACCCTTTTACAGAGAGGAGCACAGACAGATCCTTTTACAGGGAGGATCACAGACAGACCCTTTTACAGGGAGGATCAGGGACAGACCCTTTTACAGGGAGGAGCAGGCACTGACCCTTTTACAGGGAGGAGCTTTTACAGGGAGATCCAGAGAATGACACTTTTACAGGGGGGAGTCACAGAGAGATCCAGGCTCAGGGGCCTATCTGTCCTTGGAGCCCAGCTTCTCTATCAGGTCCTGCAGTGGAGCCAGCTCCCTCCGATCTATCAGGTTAAATTCCTACACAAACACAAAGCGCACACCGTATGCTAACTGACAACACATTACTCTCCTAAGCAATAAGGAGCTCATGCAATGAAAAATATATATACAGCAAAAACATTTCAAGGACACAATAAATACGCTACATATCCAGAGGATATACAATGTGAAGTAGGGAGGGAGGGAGGTAATAAGAACATGGGTGATGAATAGGTGAAAAAGGCGCACAAATCTGGAGAAAACTGGCAGCTCTACGAGGTACTCAAGGTATAAGGCCGTGCTCAGTCTGTTCCTGAATGAGGTGCTTTTCTGTGTGTGTGTGTGTTTGTGTGTGCACGTACATGTGTATTACCAGTATGAAAGTGAAGTGCGTGAATGAGGTGTGTGTGTGTTACCTGTATGAAGAAGAATAAGCATTTTAATGAGGTGTGTACGTGTGTGCATGCGTGCGTGCATGTGTGAGTGTGTGTGTGTGTGTGTGTGTTACCTGTATGAAGAAGATGAAGTGTTTGAATGAGGTGTTGAGGTGGGCCTCCTCCTGCAGCTGCATGACTGAGTCAAAGTGCTGGTGGTAGATGTGGGCGTAGACCCTGAACAGCCTCTTCAGGATGGTCTTCGCCACGGACAGGAAGTTCTTGGGGAAGGGCACTCCTGGGGAGCGACAGACACACAGTACAGACTCATACGGAGCGCGTGCGAACAGAGGTGTGCTACTGGCGCGGTGCGCGTCTCTCACTGACCGATCTTGGAGGGGAAGAGAGTCTCGTCGTCCAGCTGGTCCTGCACCCAGGTCATCAGGTAGTCGATGTATTTGGGGGCGGAGCATTTGATGGGCTTCTTAATGTTGGTGCCGTCGGCCCAGTGGTACTCGTACCTGTCATTTAAAAAACGTCTCATTCTCGTCCAGACCTCCCATTTGTTTAAGGCTCACGTTGACCTTTGACCCCCTAATGGAGTAGCAGGGCCGGGAGGCGGGTGTGGCACTCACCTGGGCCCTGCGGACATGATGACGCAGCTGATCTCCGTGCAGAACTCTGTGATGGTGCCGTACAGCATGTTTATCTGGTTAAAGAAATCCACGGCTGAAAAGCAAGAAATGGCATCGTTGCCTTCACTCATTTGAATGACTTCTTTGTTATAAACAAACTGAAGCCATTGCTGCATTGATTGCAGGCTATTTTTGTCCATGGGTGAATACAGTTGTCCTGCAGACTCACTGTTAACAGCGCATAGTCACAGGCTCTCTCTGTTAACAGCACATACAGACAGGCTCTCTCTGTTAACAGCACATATAGACAGGCTCTCGCTGTTAACAGCACATATAGACAGGCTCTCTCTGTTAACAGCACATATAGACAGGCTCTCACTGTTAACAGCACATATAGACAGGCTCTCACTGTTAACAGCACAGAGGGACAGACTCACTGTTAACAGCACATAGAGGCAGACTCTCTGTTAACAGCACATAGTCACGGGCTCTCTCTGTTAACAGCACATAGAGGCAGACTCACTGTTAACAGCGCATAGTCACAGGCTCTCTCTTAACAGCACATATAGACAGGCTCTCTCTGTTAACAGCACTTAGAGGCAGACTCACTGTTAACAGCACATAGGGGCAGACTCACTGTTAACAGCGCATAGTCACGGGCTCTCTCTCTTAACAGCGCATAGTCACAGGCTCTCTCTGTTAACAGCACTTAGAGGCAGACTCACTGTTAACAGCACTTAGAGGCAGACTCACTGTTAACAGCGATCCACTCGTTGAGATCCTCTCCCTCCGGCAGCATGACGGCCTGCCGCAGATTCCCGCTGCCCAGAGTGGCCTCTGCGTGTTTCAGCAGGTCATACTGGTGGGAGCCTTCTGGAATGTTCTTTTTTGGCTTGAAGGTCTTTGAGGAACGATTTCCGCTGAGAGGGAGAAGGGGGGGTGTGCAATGAAGAAGGGAGAAAGGAGAGTTCTGGAATGCGGTTCATTTTGTAATGAAAGGTTGCACCCATTCTAGTTATTACACATTTTGGTAATAATGCACAATTTTCAACAAGTGTAGTTATAACAGATAATTGTATTCAACCTATATATAACTGCCCCCATGTTTCATCTGTCAGTACTACTGCTGTCCGTAGCAAACTCTATACAAAATGTCCATAATAAGTCTACAGAAACACGGTCATCTACAAAACGGGTCTTATAAATACATAAAAGAAATGCTAATGCAAAATAACCATCTTGTCCAAATGCATCAACTGACTTCTAACGGCCTCGCTAATTATAGCATCGTAGACTGTGGTAATGACAGGGAAAGGCCACTCGTCATAACAGTCCATCTGGTGCTAATGTAACAAAAGTCAGGTCGGTTACACCCACGCTTCAGAAATAACAAGCGCTATTGCTAAAGCGGACGATGTGGCTACTATGAAGTAAATAAGTGCGGAGTTAGTTTGCCAGCACGCCTAACTGTCTGTTGAACGTCATCGGAAGCGCCCCCAACCTGCAGTCTCACTCCGCAACACTTTAAAGCACTGAAACGTAGCCTTGCTCAAACTATTATTTGTTACAGGAAGAACTTAAAATATCTCGACAGAAAATGGAATGTTAATGACTCAGAACCAAAATGTTCGACTCAGTTAAAGCAAGACGTCTGAATAAAACAGTCTGTTAAACGTTTTGGTGCAGCAAACATAGTCGTTATTTCGCTTCGAAACAGGAAAAGCGCATCTCGTTTTTCTATACTCACAAAAGGAAACTCATGGCAGCAGACAAGCTAACTTTCTGTTCTGTGCTGACACGAAGAAAAGATTCAACGGAAAATCTCACAGAACTCCGATCACTGGTTTGCGTTTGATGTCTGACAGGCAATTCGGTGAATAAGACTTTCTTTAACTTCGCTACTCGAAAAATGTCCGCTTGTTTGTACACTCGATTTCCCAGACCACCCAAACTTCTCTTGTTACCCGTGTAAACGCAAGATACCTTTCCCTAGCGTCTCTAGTTATCGCGAGAGGTGAGATAGACTGCCGTCTTCTGGAATGCGCAGCAGTTCGGGACGTTCAGATTGTTGTTAATTTATCTTAGTGGTGACTCGTATACAACGCTGTTCCTAGAGATCTAGCTACCAATACACAATTGTATCCACAGTAGCCTAACACGTGTTTGAAGTTTCAGAAATTAGCGGGTGGTTGCTGCTGGTAACAAACACGAGTAAAATACGCGGATATGCTGGTGCATTTAACCAATTCGGTCCATCACAGAAAGAAAGAGGATGTTTTCGTAGTTTTTAATGAGCAAATTATACTCCTCGCGTATCTACAAGAAATGCCAGGTACGTCATTGCCCTGAACTGAAATTCGGGTAATTCCGTCGATCTGTAAGTCTGCAAAGATGCGGGCTTTGAAGGATTGGTAGAGGGCGCAGGAAGTCTACACAAGACTTGACTGGAACGCTCCTTTGAGTGCATGAGTGCAGAGAATGGGATTCATCTGTATAGTGCAGGAATAAACCCTCAAAGAGGGCTTTAGCTTTTCAAATACCCCTGCCCGGGGTAGAACAAACCACAACTTTTTTTTTTTTTTTTTTTTTTCATATCTTTGACACATCCTCTTTGTGGAATGCATGAATTGTTAAAAAAAGATTTTGCTGCCAAAGTCATCATATTCATCAATGAAGCGAGTCACCACATAGTTGTGTTTTGCCCTACCCTAGGGTGTTTTTTTTCTACCCCGTGTAGGGGTATCTCTAGATTTTTGAGCAGTTTGTTCCTGCACTATGGACGTTAGCCATATGCTAGAACCCCGAAGCTGCATTTATGCCCACACGGTGGATTGGCCAAACAACCAGAGTGATACAAGGCTTGGTTTGGTTTGGCCTGAGAGTTAGACTGCGCTGATGAGGAAAGAAGAATGTGAAGGAGGGATTTACAATGCAGCCTTCAAGTGTCTCTTTACTCAGCGACCAAAGAGCCCTCCTTAGTGCCTTTCTGCCGAGGCGCACTGGGTTGTGTTGGACATTTTCCAGTCTTGTCTTTCTAGTTTGCAGCATAATTGGGTCCGGGGTGGAAGTGAAGTGTCTGTAGCTCTCTGTTCTCTTGTTACAGCTCCACACACTTTTTTTAATTAGTTTCCAGTCTCATTTAGCACTTTAGACTTGTCTTCTTGCTTCTGGAACAGTCTTCCCCCACTATTTATTTTCTTGCTATTGCTTATTTCCTGTGTGTGTGTGCATGTATATGTGTGCGTGTGTCTGAGTGTGTGTGGATATGTGTCTGTACGTGTGTGTATGTATATGCGTGTGTGTATATGTGTGCGTGTGTGTGTGTGTGTGTGTGTGTGTTCAAACACTCATAGTCCAGGTTAATATGCTCACATCACACATCACCCAAGGGGAATATAAAAGCAGGAGAGACTAATTGCGTTACTTTATGATTCCTTTATTTTGTACACATCTGTCATCTTAATTACGGTCATAATTTCCATTTATTCCCGTCATTATCATTATATTGGTAAACATTCAATATTCATGAATTTCTTAATGAATGTTGCATGTTTACCCATATATTGTTGTTGTTGTGATTTGTGGATTTTACAGCTGTTGAAACATTTATAGTTAATTGTAAATGACATGCCTTGCTCTGCTCATTTAATGTAAAAATTGTGCATACATCCTTCCATTATCTATACCCGCTTATCCTGGTCAGAGTCACAGGGGTGCAAATATATCTATTATGTTTCATCAACAGTTGACATTTCTAATATTCTGTTGCATTTATGCATGTATCTGAGCAACAGCAGGTTTTGCTTGATTATAACAAGAGCATATTTCTGAAATGGCATGCGTTGGACACGGGTACTTCAAAGACCAGGAACAGGAAGGAAACAGACTTTACTGAATGTGTAACAAACATAAATTAATCTCTACTAATAGTCCCAAGGGAGAAACTTAATAAAATGGCTGATAATGATAATAATAGCACAGTGGTGTAGTGGGTAGCACCGTATTCCTCACAGCAAGAAGGTTGTGGGTTCGAGTCTCGGCTTGGGCCTTTCTGTGTGGAGTTTGCATGTTCTCCCCATGTTTGCGTGGATTTCCTCCGGGTACTCCAGTTTCCTCCCACAGTCTAAAGACATGGAGTCTCTAAACTGGCCATAGGTATGAGTGTGTGAGTGAATGGTGTGTGCCATTCCAGTGTGTAATCCTGCCTCTCGCCCAGTGCACACTGGTGTAGGCTCCAGCACCCCCCACGACCCTGACCAGGATAAGCGGGTATACATAATGGATGGATGGATAATAAGAATGCCTCACTGGTAGAACAAGCACTGTTTATTTATTGTGGACTGGAAGTCTTGGAAACTGGAATTCAGCTGCAGTATTCCGACTCCCCAATAGGTGGCACTGCATGGCTGTGAATGTCAGCGGTGTTCTTGTGTGCAGACATTGCTGCCTGAAAGGTAAGGTACTGAATAGATGTGAGTCTGCACATATTTCTGTGTGCGTGAGAGGGCAATGCCCTCTGAGGTGGCATTTTTGGCGAGTCTTTTGCTCCTGGCTGCTTCCTCTTTTCTCCGAATGCGCTGTGGTGAGGGCGGTACCCCAGTGTGTCAACTGCCATCGTGGTTAAGACGGGGGGGGGGGGGGGGGGGGGGGGGATTGTGAGGAACTTCTTAAGATGCTAAACGCTGCCACTCTCGCGCTCGGCCATGCAAAATGTGTCAAACTGTGGTAAGCAAGGGGACTGAGGAGCCTGCCAATCTGTCAGACCTTGGGCTAACCTTTGCAAGCGGCGCGCTTCGTTGAGCTTAATTACGAGCTGTGTGGCTTATCAGACCCGATAATGGCCGTGGCTGAGTTTCAGCTGGGCCTGCGATCGGGTCTGACCATCGACATTGGAGTCACCTCTACTCCCCCCGTGGTCGCTGAGGGAAATGGGCTGCACAATCTGCATTAGTATAATCCTCACAGGAGACGTGTGTATTTATTAGCATGACGGGGGGAGAGGGGAGGGGAGGGGAGGGGGGGGGGGAGGGGAGGGGGGGGTATGGTTATTTAATTTGCTATTTCATTTTATTATTATTGGATGTGCTAGATTATTCTGCAGATTATGAAATGAATATTTTGTAAGTATCTTTCTGTTCTTGAACCTCATCTGGGACCTCTCGAACTACATCATAGTTTCCATGTGGCTGTGCCCGTGACCGTGCCCGTCACGTTGCCCATGGCAACGCCTGGGACGATGGCCATGACCGGATACGTAAACCGCGCCCATGGCAATCCTATGGAACCCTGTCTACACTCACAATGGGAAAAATAAAAAACTGCTGACATTCACACTTAGTTGTCTTCTCCTAAAAAAGTGAAATCATAAGTGCCATTGAATTTTGACAAACGAGAGCCAGTATGTTCTCAATCAATCAAAATTCAAAGAGAACACGCTGCTATAAAATATGGTCATAACAATGTCATTCTCTATAAAATAAACGCTTTATTATCTTAACTTTATTAACATCACTTCTGATGAAGGTTGCAACAATGTCACGTTTCTAGTTTAATGAAGCATCCATTTTCTCAAATGAGTGTTACTCGTTTATGTTTGACTTCCCATAATTTGGATGGGATCCAGCACAAAGATTTGCAGAATATATTGAGGGACTCCAGACTCTTAACAACAAAACCTCTGAGCAGCACCTGGGTGAGTATCATCAGTACTGCACCTGGGTGAATATCCCATGTGCAGCACCCGGGTGAATATCCCATGTGCAGCACCTGGGTGAATATCCCATGTGCAGCACCCGGGTGAATATCCTCAGTGCAGCACCCGGGTGAATACCATCAGTGCAGCACCCGGGTGAATATCAGTGGGTGAGTATATGGGTGAACACTCTCAGTGCGGCACCCCCTTTGCAGAGTTTTTTGGTGCGAGAGTAATCTCCCCAGGATGGTCCATAATTAGAACAGCGCTATGTGGAGCCACAGTGCAGTCAGGTGTGTTAAATTACAGAAGCCTCTGTATTATAATGTGTCATCTCTGAAGTGAACTCCCCGCCGGTAATCCAACACCTAATATTCAACTCACCAATGGCAATCTTGCACATGGTTGAGCCTGTCAATGGCAATTTAGCGCAGTGTATAATTAAGGCAGGCTTTGCTGATGAACCTTTCAAGGAGCCGTGCTCTCTCTCTCTCTCTCTCTCTCTATCTCTCTCTCTCTCTCTCTGACACAACCCAGGAGTTCTGGGAAAATTGAGTATGGAGGTTTTAGGACTGAACGCGGGCTGCTCCTGGGAACATGCTAAAGAACCGTCCTTATTTTAACTCCGTCTGATACAGGGAAACGATACCTGCCGTTTACATGGGGGCCTCTCATGATCATCTGAACATTGTCTTTGGATCTGGTCTTTGAACCTGTGAAGTAAAAATGAATGACCGTGATTGATTTTGGTTGGGGCTTCGGAAATGAAGTCTGAATGTTATGAGACTTTCGTTTTCTCCTCCGACTTAACACCCCAAAACCCATGCCCACTGCCCCTGTCTGCTGCAAGCTCTAAGACCTCTCACCCTCCACCCTCTCCTCCAAAACTACTGCCTCCCTCTTCCTCATCTCTACACAGATGCTATGGCGCACCCTCTCTCCTTTTCTCTCTCTCTTGAACCCATGTCTCCTGCTTCCCTCTCTTGTTTCCAGACTGTTTTGACTACCCCCCCCTGCCACACACACACACACACTCCACTGCTGTCTATCACTCTCCAGTCTGGCAGGACCAGGCTACAGCCAGTGCAGAGGAAATGCTGAATACCCATGGTGAATATCCAGGGCCGCTGCTGCCCACTCCACCTGCCAGGCCCTGCTCTCTTCATTTCCATCAGCTATCACCTCCACGGAGGTCAACTTTTTTTTTTTTTTTTTAATCAAATCACCTTTTTAAAATGAATATTTGTGTATCAGGAGACGTTCCTGGCTCTGTGTCAACCTCTCCCTGCAGACAGGCTGTTTCCCATTTACACTTAAAACCGCCATTTTATAACCCTCCCCTTAAGAATGAGGTGGCGGAGTTCTTCAGTAATTCGTAATTACAGACCAATTTGTAACATAACCGTTCTAAGTAAAGTTCTAAGGAAGGCTGTCCTTTTTCAGCTGAATGACTTGGCTTATTTAACTGTAATAATATTTCTGAGAGACTCCAGTCTGGATTTTGTGCCGAGCACAGCCCAGACGGCCCCAGTTAAAGTTGTGAACGATCTTAGACTCTGCCTTGACGCAAATGCCTGCCTTAGATCCTTTAGATCTGAGTGCGAATTGTGATGCTGTCAATCGCGAAATCTGTCCTGACAGATTGCATAAACGGGCTGGTCACCCAGGCGCTGCGCGTAATCTGTTCCGAGACCATCTTGTGTGCCAGGAAGTTTTTGTTTCCCCGGGTAACCACTTTCCAAGGACGGGGACAGTGGATATCATGTGCAAAGCTACAAGGCATTGAACATGGTTTAAAGGACTTTTTTTTTTGCCTTGCTTTTACGAATCACTTTCATCTTTCTTTGAGACCATTTATTTTTCCCCCTTATTCTTACTGCCCTCTTTTACTGTTGGTATTGTCACGGATGTTTTACCGAATTTTTAAAACTGATACAGAGTTGATATTGCGTGAAGTGTGAGTTGATGATGTGTGAACTGGCTTGCCGTGGAACTTTTGTAAGCAGTTCACTATGCGAGTAAAGTTTTATTAGTTTTTCGAAGCTTGGTTCTGAGCCTTGCAAGCTGTTCCCCACCTCCCTCCCCTTCTCAGCCCGTTCCCTCCCCTATCACTTCCTCTGCGGAGGACTTTGCCATCTGCCGTCAGGAGGAAGTGGCTGACATCCACAAGTCCCGCTCTCACCCCTGGCAACACCACCGTTTTGGGGCTTCGGGGAGCAGCGGTTCCCTCAGAGAGGTGCTAGATAAATCTTTAAAAAAAACGCAGAGAACATCACGGTGGCGCGCTGGGCGAGGAGATTCTTCCTCTGCTTCGGAAGAATCTGTCTGTCACTCCACACCCGTTCAGCCCGGCTTCTGCTGCAGGCTTTGGTGCTGTCCCCACATTCTGCTGCAGCTCTCTCCTCCATTTACCTATTCTGTTTTTACCAGTGATGTAAAATCTCCAATTATACAATGCAAATGTACATCGCTCTGTACGAGATCGTCTGCAAAACGGTGCTAATACAACGTGATTTGTGAGCTGTTTGTTGAGCATGAAGAATTATGGAAATACAGTCCTGACGACAGGGACCGAGGGAATGAGAAAGACTTGTGGCAGATGTGCCTCTGTTCAGAGGAACCCAAGTTCATTTCCTGATTTGAGATGCCGCCCACCCTCCAAGACCCACCTTGGTTACATTATTCCGACTGTGTCACCTGCTTCTTTCCTAAATTCCTTTCCCTGAACATGGTTATTTTTCCCCCGGTGAGCTGATATGTGTCTGTCAGGCTGATAGAGGCTTTCAATGGGAGGTCACGCGCGTAGACTCACGCACACATACAGCACTCCAGCCCTGTGTGCATTATCACTTCCTGGTCCTGTCTGTCATAGGGCGTCGGTCCCCTTGTGGCATGGGTCAGGTGTCTGAACTCTCACAGACAGAAGAAAGCCCCCCCAGCTGGCGGGTCCATTAGCGACAAAGCAGAGCACCAGTCCTTCACTTTTCACCCCTGCTGTCACTGCATCCTGTGGCTACAGCCTCACACACACACGCACACGCACACACACACACACACAGACACGCGCACACACCCGTGCGCGCACACACACACACACACACCCGCGCGCGCACACACGCACACACACACGCACACACACACACACACACACACATACACACACACACACGCACACACACGTATGAGCGCAAGCATGCTCGCACAGACACAGACACACACACACAGACACACACACACACACACACACACACACGGACACACACACACACATATACACACACACACGCGTATGAGTGCAAGCATGCTCGCACAGACACACACACACACACACACGTATGAGCGCAAGCATGCTCGCACAGACACAGACAGACACACACACACTCACACACACACACACTCACAACTTCCTGTTCTGATCTCGATCCTGACCTCTGTACTTCAAAAGGAAGGCTACAGGTGTTCCATTTCAGACGTGAGAGGAAGCTGCCCAACATCAGCTATCTATTTCTGGCTGCTTGTCTTTGAATGACTTATTCTCATTCAGGGGTAGCTAGCTAGGTAGGCATAGCTGCCCTAGCGTTGAGATGAATATGATTTGTATATCAGTTATCTTCGTTGAAATGGTAACCTTTAAGGAAATGAATTGTTACATCGCACGGAAAAAGAATTTTGATTTTGCCTCTAAAAAAAGATAAGTCTGGCTTACATCACTTACGTCACAGACGCAAAAGATTTTTCATTTATTTGATGGAATTGTTGATCCTGGTAAAAAAAATAAAAATAAATAAAGACCTTGGAATATCCGTGACTTGGAATATCCAAGACCATTGCGTGAAGTGTATGTGTGTTTATCACTAAAGATCATTAACCCATAAGTCCCAAGAGTAGAGGCCTGTGTGTTAATTGATGACCAGGTATATTTTATACAGCAAAAAAAGCTGTTGGCAGTTGGCACTAGCACGGGCCAGATCCGAGACCACGGTGCTCGCTTCCTGACCCGCGTGAGTCGCTTTTTGGGGTACCCAGCAGCCCCAAAGACGGAGAATAGAGTAGCTCGGAATGTACTGGGAAAATTTAGACAGATATTTTATTAGAGATCAAATATAATTTGACATTTTTGAGCTATTGCCCACGTTATTCTAATTCAATGCTATTCGCGTTATTCAGTTCAACGTTATTCAATGCTGTCTGCGGACCTTGAGGAACGTTAAGCGTTCAGCGCAAACGCACGGCGGTTCGGTGCCAGAGCGGTCTATCGCATCCTTTATGGTCCTGCGTTTTGTCTCTGACCACTGAACGCAGCTCGGAAAAGAAAAAAAAGACATAATCCACATTCTACAACTTGGCGCCATTCATCAAGTTTGATCCTTTTTTTAAAAAGAATTCCTCCTGTGACCAGTAAGGCTACTGAGCTTTAATGGGGTTTGAAATGGTAAGATACCTTTAACCTTTTGGAGAAGTGCCACTTGCCCTCCACTAAGTCAAGTCATGCTTGTCTGCAGTAGTTTATGGTCTACGCTAAAGGAAGAGATGAGCTGGCAGGCTTATAACACAAACCAATGCGCTGGAGTAAAGGAAGCTCAGAGGCAGTCACCCAGGACCAGCCATCTTGGCTCCTGTTGCTTTCGTTGATATGGTGATTTGCTTGTTTTTGCCGCGAGGAACATGTTTTCCTATTTCCCTAGCCTGTCCCTCAGTGCTTTAACCGTTTTAGGCTTGGGGGGGAGATCTCATCTTGCATTATTAACGTCCTGTTTTATGGCGGCCTGAACTTCCTCCGATTTGTTTTCCGCCGCGTCCGTCCACCTGCGACAGCGCCACAGTGAGCTGTGCGTTAATAAATCTCTGAGCGTAAACTCGCTGGGCTGTTCGGTGGCCTGTTTCCCATCTTTCTTGGGTTATCACTTCATGTATGTATATATAAATATAAATACATATATTTATATATATATATATATATATATATATATATATGCAATTTGTTATTTACAAATTTTGGGCATGTCTCTGTGTGCACTGGGAACAGGCTTTGTGTTCTGCAGAGCTGATCCTGTGAGCCAAACAAGCATGCTAAAAAACTGCTTTTCATTAGCTTTTCATTAGGCCCCGCATCATTAAAATAATGGGGATAATTATCTTCAGGGCTGCCAGACGGCTGCTATTAAAAGGCCGCTTTGATATGAACTTCATTTCAGTCGAGCTGATGCCTTTTGATTAAGGCTCCCGTGCTGCCTGTCGGTTGTGACGTGAAGAAAAACGGGCTCTCGTCTGATTAAATACAATCGGTCAGGTGGTTGTGGTTGTGCTGCTAGCGAACTTTGAAATGTATGAACGACGGTTTCTGTGTTGCTTTGACATTTTCCCTACCTCATAGCAACTGAAAAATGAAGACAATTTGTATGGGTGGCATTTATATTTGTGTGATATTATTATATTTTTCAACCTAATACTACCAGTACTGCTTTATTTATATAGTATATTTCATACTTAATGTTCAAAACACTATTTGTGAAATGTTTATGGTGATAATAACATGTCTGGGATGTCTTCTAGCTTTGTTTATCAAAAGTGAGATTACGATTGAAAATAATACAATGTTTTTTAACTTCAGATTTAGCATTTGGGATTAAAGTGTCCAGCTCTGCGCAAATCAAATGAGACATCTGCTTAGGGCACAGATTATGGAACTTAAGTCTTATCAGAATTTAGCTGGAGGAAATTCTGCCATCGATAAACAGTTATAGAGAGCAGATATTTCACTTGTATCACCAGTTTTTGCTGACAAATTGGGTAACATCTGCATAGCAACGCAAGGAGATATCATGCTTACAAAACAATTTGCTATGGGCAGCATATAAATTGGCCCTAAGATAGATCCATGGGGGACTCCACAGGTAATAGATCCTTGGGGGACTCCACAGGTAATAGAAGTAACAGATGACGCATTCACCCACTCCCACTGCCAATCATCTACCAGACATATAGGAATTGAACCAACCCCATACTCTGTATTAATCAACCCCAGGTTCTTTCCATTAAGATCACGATCAAATGATTACATGATCAATGGTGTCAAAAGCTGCAGCAAGGTCTAAAAGATCCAGAATAGAATATGTGTTGGAATCAGCATTTATTAGCAATTCATTTTCTTCTTGAACCAGGGCAGTTTCCGTGCTGTGGTCTTATCAATGTTTAAGCCGTTGAGTGGGTAGTTGTTTAATATTTCAAATGTCCATATTAAGTAAACTATTGGTTCATAAACTAATATGCTGCCCTGTAATTCCTGTATATTTAAATAAAATCTCACAACAAATAGTTTTTGCAATAAAACACTAAGTGTGTGATGTTACTTGATGCCATCTTTCAGACTTTAAATATTTGTGGTGAGATACTACACTGTTGGGGGAAAAAACGCATTAACAAAGCGACTCATCATTTCAGAAATCTCATTATTCATCTCAACCAACTAAAACGTATTGCTCTGTCAAACCAAGAAGTAATTGCTTGCAAATTTATAGCTTTTTAAAAAGTCATTTAGAGAATTTCATCTGAACCCTTGCACATTGTTGAGTTCGTTGAAATTGGACTTCGTAGCCGCATAATTGTCTATTTCTCATTCCAGGAAGTCATTTAAGACCTTTCTGATAAAGAATGGGACTTTGAAGTTTGAAAATTACCACTAAAACCTCCTTCAGTTCACTTGGGTCTTTCACCCAGTATATTCAGTTTTTTGTTTTTTTTTAAACGTTTTTTTCTATTTATCTTTAGCTTCTGTGACAGTTTAATACCAGAGCACAAATTCAAACCGTATGAGGGATCTTTATGATTTCTGATGCATTTGGAAAGAACGGAAAGGTTACATCTCAGCTTCCTGAAGCACTTGGCAGTTGGCAAGATTTCATAAAAGGAAGCTCAAACCATGAAAAAATAGAGCACCCAGAGAGCATGTTTTAAAAAAGAAGGGTCCCTCGGGACCGAACAGTCTTCAGATGCCTGGTCTGCTTACCTGTCTTTCCATTAGCATGTTTCAGGAAGTGGGAGCTTGCATCATTTCCTCAGCCCTGCTATGGTAAATGGTAAACGGACTGCATTTGTACAGCACTTTTATCTATATATTTATATATCCAAAGCTCTCATTCACCCATTCATTCACTTGCCATGCAAGGCGCCGATCAGTTTGTTGGGAGCGATTAGGGGTTAGGTGTCCTGCTCAGGAACACTTCGACGCGCCCAGGGCTATCTGGTGTACTGTAGGTGTTTGGAATGCGTGTGTTGGGCTGTAGGCCCTGTGTGTCTCTCTGGGTCTGTTGTGGTGGTGCTGTCTGGTGTATGTGTGTGGAACATCTGCATTGGTCTGTTGGCCCTGTGTCGCTGTCCCAATACATTTGCATTGAACCGTATATGATAAATCAATCACAGTGATCTGCCCAAGCCTGCTGATAAATCATACATATGCATATTTACCTCATTGATATCTTTGTGATTGACTTATCAGATTTATCCGAGTCAATACTGTTCTTGGTTTAGAACAATCTTTGTGTCTGACTCCTGATTGAAATCAGAGAGGTTCCTGCGGCTGGTTTGCAGACACTGTACACGCTGTGCGTATTTCAGACATTCAGCGCAGTTTACGCAGCGGCTGCTCTGCTCGCAGGCGCCCCGACAGGCCCGATGTGTCGTATCGGGTAATCGCAGAGGTGTGGAGAAGGATATGAGCTCGCGCTGCAATAACGGCGATGCCAGCCACCCGAGATTGTTTTCCCCCGCGACGCCCCGCTCAACCTATGATTTCGACACGCGCCGCGGTGGTATCCGCTACTGCGTGCGTGACACGATATCACAAAGAAGCGTCTGAAGCACTTATGCGAGCCGTTTAGTTTCACAAAAGACTGATGCATTTTACAGCTGAATAACAACAGAATAAACTGCTGGGCTACAGCAGAGATAATGCAAAGGACGCCCCCCTAATGTGGTGGTTGTTTTAACCTCCTAAGTGTGTGGAGCCGAACGCTGTGCTCCTGATAAAACTACTGAGATGGATATGGAAGCTGGCTAGTGTCGAGACCAGAGCCCATTAGCGTGTTTTCCCCCCCCACAGTACTGCCTTTAAGCAGCCGCGTTTTTGCAAGTCATTTCCAGTGACACGGCAATCGCTCTCCAAGCCTTAAGTGCAATGCAGCTGCCCCACCTCGTGTGGTGCCGAGCCTCTCCCAGTCAGCCAATCACAGGGAGACGGGCTTCTCCTGATCAGCCAATCACAGAGGGACACCCTTCTCCTGATCAGCCAATCACGGAGAGACGCCCTTCGTCTTCCTGTCCTCCCCTGAACGCACACCTATTTCCTACAGCAACCCAGCACCTCCCCAGCATATAACACTCACCTATTCCCCCTCTAACACCCCCACCCCCCACCCCACCACCTCCAGCCCCCACCCAGAACACTTTAGAGCGTGTGCCCCCATCCAGATACGCGCACCATCTGCACATTTATATGTGATATCTTTGCACACAGCGGACTGCGCGTGTGGATTTGTGCAAACCCACACCTGCTAGCTGGTAAAACCGGGCCCTTGGGTAAATCAAACCCCCACAACAGGCTGAATAAGGGGGACCAATTTTTGCTGTACCAGGGTGTTCAGCTCTCTGCTGACAGATCCTGGGCTGTGTGCCAGTGTTACTCAGAGTCTGTTCGCACGCCGCGCTCATTCCAGCTCGTGATGGGCCATTTACGTTTACCGAACATTTCACCAGATTTATCAAAAAATTGATTTTGACAAAATGTTCCCCCCTTGAACCTCATCGCTGAATTGAAACCAGATGCCCACGGCTTTGGCCTGAAAATGAGGCTCGATACAGTTGTTTCCATCGGGGGCTATCGGTGGCTGTCCTAAACTGGATTTTGTGTAAATGCGGTGATTTTCTTACAAGTGCGACTGAAGTGTGTTTCAGTACTCCCCCTCCCCCCACCCCCGCACCCTGCCCTCCACCTGCCCAGTCTTATCAGTTTCATTCATTTCTTCTTTATCCCGTAGCTGTGTTCCATATTTGCAGACAAGATCAGACTGGTCTTGCTGTTGAGCTGGGGCGCGTAGAAAGCTGAAACACAGTCGATAGCCACCCCCACGGCCCTATCTTTCCATTTTGATTTATTTTGCCTCGTGTCTTCAGACAAGATCAGTGAATGCTTGAACTCCGAGGTTCCATTGCAGCTAATGTAATTTCCTTGCGCCTCTTCCTGGCCGAGGCTGCTGGTATCTGGGCAGTGCCGGACGGGTTTTTAATGGGACAGAGTCTAGCGCTGCCGTTGCTCTGTCTGAAACACAATAAGACCAGCGCGGCGTTGCCTGCAAAATCATGAACCCTGTGTGGGTGGGTGTGTGCGTGTGTGCGTAAGTGTGTGTGTGCATGTGCGTGTGCGTGTGCGTTTGCGTGTGTGTGTGCGCGTGTGTGTGTGTGTGTGCGTGTGTGTGCGTAAGCGTGTGTGTGCGTGTGCGTAAGCGTGTGTGTGTGTGTGTGTGCGTGTGTGTGTGTGTGTGTGTGCGTGTGCGTGTGCGTGTGCGTGTGCGTGTGCGTGTGCGTGTGCGTGTGTGTGTGTGTACGTAAGCGTGTGTGTCCAGTAAAATACATAAACTTCTCCAAAGACATTTTTTGTTCTGTTATCTTCATCTGTTGGTGGCCTCATGCTGTTAATATTCTTCTGTCTGTCAGCCACAGATTCTCAGATTTGGTGACTTCTTTGGCCATCTGCACGGAAAGTGGCTTTTCTGTTATGTGTTTCTGCTTCTGTAGATGCTGCAGGCTACAGTGTGCATGTGCATGTGTGTGAGTTTTATTCCTGTAGCTGCTGCAAGTTCTTTTTTTTCTTTCTTCTTCATTCTTCTTTCTTATTTCTTATTCTTCCATCTTCATCACTATGAACTATCACTATGCTGATAGTTAAAATGATAACTAAAATTAATCACAAGAACTCTACAGTCATTAGTTATTATTAAACTGTGCTACGTTATTTGAAGAGTAAACAATTCAGTTACACAAAGCAGCATGCAGACTTTCGAAACTGTTTTTTTGACATCATATATGATATATAAAACACTAAGTTGTTTTTAAAAAAAAAGTCAATCAGTCAGCCAATCAGCATAGTATCTTTTGCACTATGATCGGAAGGATTACAGTGAGTAGTCATTTTCCCATAGATGGGTAATTGGGCCCCAGAGTTGTCATATCATCCTGACACCATAACCAAGTGGCTGGGATATTAAACTGCATTTGAAGTAGTTTATGGCTGAGTCTGTTCAGGAGGAGGGGGCTCTCTGCCGCAGTCGACTCAGTGAAGGCCCAGCGGGGTGGAGGAGTGATTAGTTAAAGCAGTTCATGGTAATTACCCCTATTAGTGCGGGCGGGGTTTGATGGAGTCAGTTATCGCGCGCAGTTATGACTGCTCTGTGAATTGCACTGTTAATAAGCCCTGCCCTCCTCCCAGGTTCTTTTCATTAGCCATGAAGGAAGATGGCAGTGCTGCAGCATGGGCAGTTTGCTTGGCTGTGTTTATCTTGCTTTAGTTACATTACAATTCATATAAATATGTAACCGTTATAAGACTCATACGCACATATCATCAGGTGATATTATATTGAAGGTAATATTTCTCGCTCACATCTGTCTCTCACAGACCTGGGCCAAATACGTATTTGTTTTGGATTCAAATACTTTTCTATGCTTTACTGATTTTGTCTGATGTATTGGAACCAATGAAATACTCTCAAAAAGTGCAAACCCCGCCTTCTGGTCATATTGGCGGGCTCAATTACACCAGGCAAGATCAACAGAGCACAGAAAAGTATTTGAATCCAAAACAAATATTATTATATAATATTTGACGCAGGTCTGGTCTCTATCTGTTTTTCATTCTTTTATTCAGTCTGGCAGCTTTCCCTGGTCTGTGACGGAGGCCCTGTAGCTTTATATGCTCTGGCGTCTCTGAACGCAGGCTGGAGCGGGAGCCGGGAGGCGTCTCGGCGCTAATGGTTTCTGAGCGCGTGCGGAAAGTCACCTTCGCCAACCCATTCGCATTCGCGCGCTGTTACCGGGCAACGCGCGGACGCGGGCGGGACGACGGCGGCTCGTAAATATTAATGGTGTCATCCGGCATAAGGGCCCTTCGCTTAAAGACGAGGCGTGATTGTCGCGGCGCACTTCGCCTCGTTCGTCTTCGTCTTCGCCCCCCCCCTCGCTCGCGCCATCGTTATTGAGCCGCCTGTCAGTCACGGGGGCCCGGCTGTCATCGCCCGTGGCGACGGGACCCGTCTCGCTCGACGGCTCCCCGCTAGCGCTAATCTCCGGCGCTCGTCGGAACGCCGGCGCGGCACAACGGCCGCTCAACCGACAGGACCCGCCATTCACAACCGATTAGCCGCCGAATGAGGGAATCTCGCTGCATTGTCCCTTTCAGGGGGTTCCAAAAGAAAATATCTTTCCTGGTGTCGGGTTTGATTTTGAGAAAGCCGCATTGAGGTGTCAGAGCGCTTTGACGGTGTGACAGTGGGATTAGAGTGGTACAGGAGAAGCGTTCCACGGTGGTCTTGCGGTTTTCCTTCCGGAATAAGCCGTAAATTTAAAGCCCCACTGTTGTGTTCGTTCAGACAGTGAGGGATTGAGTGAAATATATTTCAGTTCTAAATCCAGCGGTTTTAAGGGTTAACACCCTCGTTTAACCTTCCGCGTTGTTTAATTTGATGTGGTCATTATTATTAAAGACACTGATTATAAAGTAAATTGTCAAATTTGTTGTTAGGCAGAGTGACCTATTGGATCAACCTTTATCAAAGTGTGCAACTCAGAAACAGAATAAAATTAAGAAATTTATTAAGTTATTCATATTCATATACATATATATATATATATATATATATATATATATATATATATATATATATATAAATGCAACATCAAATCAGAATACATAGGTTCAACCACTTTAAACAACAGGTGTCGCAGACATGGACAGGTTACAGTCAGAAAAGAAATGAATGAAGGAAAATACCAAACCACAGCTTGATTTTCCCAAGAAAACCAAGACCAAAGTTCAAAAACCAAAAAGACAGATGAATACTCCAAAAATAAAATATAAAAATGTCAGATGAGCTGGAAGACAAACACGTCAGACCCTGCGCACACCAAAAAAAAAAAAAAAAAAAAAACCAGGCCCAGACGCAAGGTTCATATTCTCCAGATGGCAAGAGCAGGTATCAACCCCTAAGTGCTCACCACAACAGATGTTATCTGGCTGGTGTTAAGAACACAATAATTGTTCAGTAAAAGTAAAGAGAGGCCCACATTTTATGTAGCTGAACACTTATCCTGGCCCATGCATACTTAACTATTTGAGCGCTAAGGTGATTTTGACAATTTTTCACAACCATCAGCTTTTCACAGATTAAATGGGTTTATCCAATAGATAACCACTCAAGCAACCTTCATTTTGTTCACAAGACTCGTCCTTATCAGGAACTGTCAAGCTTATAATATCAAGCCTGGATATGATATGGATTACTAGGTAGGCCCTATTATAGGAGGAAAAAATTGTTATCGCTTACGAAAAAGATGTGTTCACTTGAGTATATCTCCACAAAGTGTCAGCTAAGGTATGTAATCTTCTATTACAAGGATAGGTTGCATGAAGTAACCACGTCATAGAGTCACGTCAATAGGACATATCATTGCTTTATAATGGATAAAAATATTACCTTACAGAAATATGCTCAGAGAACTGAAATGGTTAAATAAAACTGGTTTCTTTCATTCTGATGACACTACCAATTCAAACAATAAATAGCTGTGTTTAACAATAATGAATCATAAAATAAAAATAAATGAATCCATGACATTTAATTGAAATTGTTAGAATTTCGGGGCGACATAGCTCAGGAGGTAAGACCGATTGTCTGGCAGTTGGAGGGTTGCCGGTTCAAACCCCGCCCTGGGCGTGTCGAAGTATCCTTGAGCAAGACACCTAACCCCTAACTGCTCTGGCGAATGAGAGGCATCAATTGTAAAGCGCTTTGGATAAAAGCGCTATATAAATGTTCCTGCATATAAATGCAGGAACATTTATATAAATGCAGTCCATTTACCATTTACCAAATCAATGACTGAGCTACGAAGCTAGCTACTCAATCACAAGTGATTGATTGAGCAAGTTTGTCAGATCAAATTATTTGCTTTTACAAATGTGTTGATATTTGCTAGTTTGCTTGCCGATAACCCATATTGACTGCATTGATTATCGATCATTTCCTATATGATCTCCTCCAACGACCCTTTGCTTTGGAATGGGAGAGAAGAGCTACGGCCAACTCTAATTAGCATGGTTAGCAGGCTCAATAAACACTAGTCTGAGGCTGTGGGATCAATGGCAGTTATTTCTGAAACTGAATCTCTTAAATTACTGGAACAGGTTTGCGGTCAGGAACATTGACTTAGGCCCAGATATATACTCTGTGTAGTCACGTGAGCTCTTCCTGTATCTTTTCTTCCTTATAAAACAAAAACACATAAAACACATTGGCATATTTTGAAAGATGTACTGTAATACTTTGAATAATAGATTTATTAAATATTATTTAATATATACAGACACTCCAAATATAGAGCATTAAATATAAATAAAAATATATTTTAGATTCTAAATGTCAAATTAAGAAATATATTGGATATATATTGGATGTCAGTAAATGGAAATATATATATATTTAAATGTCTCCTTTGTGTCTACATACGGAGCGCGATCCTGTTTTTGGCGCGCGATTAATCTCCCCTTAATAGCCGAGCGGGTGCGAGCAGTTATCCGAGATGATTCAATCCCAGATTATCTGATCAAATCATCGCTCGCGCTCGCGAATCGGAGCAAGCCGGAATTGAATCAGCGCATTAATCGGTGATAGTTTAAGCGACGCGCCCTGGCCTCCGGCTGTGAGGCTTAAGTGAGCTGCGTCACCCAGCCGCACGCTCAGGGTCCCCGGCGCTGTGCTGCCCTGCGCTGTCAGCAGGGAACCGGTCCGTGCCCAGCTCTGTGCGCTGGGGGCTCGAGCCGGCTGTCCTCTCCTGCACCGGGAGGAACAAAAAAAGACTTCAGAAGCTTTTGTGAGGCCGAATCTGTTTGAATGGGTTGTGCCTGGCTGGAGTTGGGGGGTGGGGGTGGGGGTGGGGGGTGGGGCTGGGCTGGGGTGGAGGGGGGGTGCGAGTTCCCAGCTCTGTGCGCTAGCCTCAAGCCTACTGTTCTCTCCTGCTCCGGGAAAAAAGAATGAATGAATGAATGAATGAATTTGTTTGAATGGGCTGTGTCTGGCTGGAGTTGGGGGGGGGGGGGGGGGTGGGGGGGGGGGTGTTTGGAGCTGCTGGCTGTCAGGGCCACTCTAGGGAAACACTCTTCTCTCTGTCCCACACACCTGCATCTGCGAGCATAGGGCTGCCCGGGTCCTGCGTGACCAAAGACGCCTTTTAGGAAGGAAAGTGTACTGAGGGATAGAAACACAGGCTGTTCTGTGAGGGGGGGGGGGGGGGGGGGGGGTGGGGGGGGTGCAGGGGGGGCGGGGGTAGGAAGCAGGGATAATGGTGCTCAGGAGGCTGGAAATGTCATCTCAGTTTCTTCAGTTCTTCCCCAAAATGTGTGAGGAGTCACAGGGTCCCCTGACGGATGTGTACACTGCTGGAACATATGAACTACACGCTGCAGTCTTTACACTTTTATCCACAACAGGGGCGGGTTTACCCCCACCGAAGCTCCTCCCACACACTGACTGAACCTCCTCCTTACCCAGCTGCTGCGTGTTATAAAAGCACACCCCCTCATACCCCTCACCCCCCCGCCCGCTCGCTTCTAATTGCCCCCCTGGAACGCGCACGTGTCCCCTCTCTCTGTCATTATCCTATCCCTTTGTTCCCGTCTCTCCTCTCTCCGCGGCGATGATGATTGCGTGCCAGAGGAGAGGCCGCCCGTGAGTCATCAGAAACGCAGAACCCCCCCTCCCCATCCACCCCCCCCCCCCCCCCCCCCCCCCCCCTCCACGATGGCAGCCGTGATTGTGCTCTCCCGTTCCGCCGGGCCGTAATCAGAACCCCCCCCCACGCGGTCGCCGGGGGCGATCGGCGAGGGCCCCGTTAATGAGGGTGTTGTGATTTCTCGAGGGCCACTCCAGCTCCTCGGCTCCCCGGGCCCCACGCACCGGGCCCCGCCGTCCGCTGATTGTTCGATTGCGGGCCGCTGATTGCCCGCTTCGCTCCGTCCTCGCGCCCGGGGCTCGATGGACCCCCGTCGCCGTCTGAAGTCCTTATTTTTTAAAAAAATCTTTATTTATTTTTTTTTTAAACGGCAGAAAGGGGAACGCGATACCGCGGCCGGCGCGGCTCTTTACATAATCTGAGCGCCTCCATTACGGCTCTTGTGTGCCGATCGATGGCGGCGTGATGGTGTGGAGTGGACACTGCTGGCGATCGGCTCTGGCGGTGGGCGACGTGGGGAAGAGGTCGCTCCGGGAAGACGCGTTTCAACATAAATTGCGCTCCGGTTGTCGCACTTCAAAAAATTCTAAATGTCAGGGACGGAATCTTAAGTGTTCGGAAACTGATTTGATTCAGATCACAGGCGATACGGAACACATAGTGAGGCACAGAGAGAGGGGACAGTGGTTACCTGGGGGGGGGGGGCAGGGGGGCGTACGGGGGGGACAGGGGGTTGTTACGTCTCTTCTTTGTAGAGGTTTTTCTTTTCATGTCCAGCTACACAATTTGTAGCAATTGATCTTACTCGCAATTTAGGAGAGCCAGAAACAGAGGAAGCCAGCACTGAACTAAAACCTTCCTGCTCTGCTCCTCGTGCAAAAGAAAACAGAACTCTACTTTGATTCCGCTCAATTATGTAACAAGAAAAAAAGAAAGAATGCTATTATTCATTGTGTTTGTGTCCAGCGAAGGTAGAAGCATGCTTAAGTGCACTGTGGCCAGCTCCCTTTGACTTTGTTCCCTTGTAAGATCCTTTTGATTTTTCTACCCCATTCATTTTGAAGACACTCTTATCCAGAGTGACTAACAACGGCAGACAATTACGTATCCACGTGCACTATGTAAGCAAAAGTTTCCTGTGATGTTTTTAAAATGCACTGGCTCAGCATGTAACTAAGTTAATCACAGTGTACTTTGGCAAGTGTTGCATTATTAAGAAGTGTGTACAACATTATTGTTTTGGGAGTTGCTCAAATGAGAAAAGCGTACCGTCCCTTATTTTTAAGAAAAATAAAAATATGCCGTATTGTGGTTACGTTTAATCTGAGCCGGGGTCAAATAAAACATTATGAATTCAGTGCAGAGAGAAGTGAGAAGCTCATTGTGAATGAGGAGGGGGAAAAGAATGTAGCAGGTGCTCAAATGTTCTAGAAGAACAAAGAATAAAGAAGAACGCAATTATGAACTGCAGACAGCCTAGCCTGAGGTGCTAATGGACGGGTTTTTTTGTGACAGGTTCTCCTGTTTCCTCTTCACTCAGGGCAGTGGCAAAGGGAAAGCACTAGGAGAGGTAGCATAGAGAAGACTCAGGTAAGTGGTCAACATCTCTCCTGTTGCATTTCCCGACTGTTGGCCTGCTCCTGCCTGGCTCTTAAGGGGTGTTTCGTGTTATAAAACATCACATTTTGTCCCATGGATTAGGAATACGCAAGCTTGTCTGCGCTCTCTCTCGAATTAAGGCCACTGGATACTGCGGTAATGAGGGACCAACGATTAGGAGCGACCGGGCACCGAAAAAGACATCAAAATCGTCCAATTAGGGGCTGAACGTAATTTAATTGGAATCCATTCAAAACACAAAAAAGTTAAATAAACTTGTATCAAACTGAAAGGCAAACCTTTAATTACGTCTTTCGGGAAGACACTTGTTGAAATGCCAAGCGTATTCTGTTGCTCTGTTCACACGTTGATAATTTAAATGTGTTCTTTAAAAGCTGACCGTTTGGCCTTGCATTTGTGAAACATTTTGGTTTGAATGAATTTTTGCGTTGAGTACAGGTTGAGAACGGACCTGTCCGATCTGCCTATTAAGTCAATTAAACTGACAAATAGCCTTCACTGCTGCCTAGAAACAGGTTGATTGACACCTGCCCTCACACTGCTGGCTGACACACTGAATGAAAATACTACAGAAAGAATGATACTCGCTAAATGCTTAAATGTTGATGATCCTATAGTCAACCTCAAAGCTACCAGTGCAAAACAACTGACACGTTACTGCTTTTCTCTAATAAATAAATTCATTTGAAAATTATTGAAATGCAATACAAATGCAATAAAATGTCTTGCTGGCCACACATTTTATTTCATTAGTATTGAAATAACAACCTTTTGTTTGCGTGATGGGAATGTTGAGAGACAGCGAAATGACCAGCCGGCTAGTGAATCGCTGAAGTTTGTGTTTGTGTGAATCAAAAGTGACGAACTGTACAGAGGGGGTAGGTTGAGATATGAACTCTAATCGCAATGTTTCCATGTATCGATCGTCAGTTATACTGTACAATTAAAATAGAATAACAGGTGTCTTGCTAGTTGCCAATTTTATTTGAAATGTATGGTTTAAAAATAATGCGATGTCCAAAGTTTTTTTATTTTCTGACCAGTCTGTCTGCCCAAACCAATGCACACCCCTGTAATTTTTGGTGAACTTCGTAAAACATTCACTCAAATACATGGACAGATCCTTACTTTAAATACGTCAAATCAAACTAATTGAGTGAAACAAACAATTTTTTCTAATGTAAAATATCCAAATGTATCTGTGATAGTTTGATAAAGAACGTCCCATGTTTCTGCTGTGCGGAAGAAGTGTTAGGGTTTGTTACGTCATAATCCAAAAGTTCAACATTAGCATTATAGCTCATTAAATCCTGTCTGTGAAGTGGGTCACCATGGATACACGTACATCTGCATGTCTGTGAAGGACAGAGATACCTTGCGTTGGCACCAGGTTTGAGCAGGGACGTTATGAGCGCTCCGATTGGTTAAATTCACGGCATTTTGTTTCTCGCGATTAGGGCCGGTGATTGATGTATGGGGCTTAAAGAGAGTGAGTCTCTTTAAAAGCACATTCACAGTTTAATCTTTTTAAGATTACAACGTCCCTCCCTCTCCGCCCGCCCACCTCCCCTCCACCCCCCGTCAGGCCCTCTGTCTCCCTCTCTTTGGGGCCGTGCCACACATCAGAGATTATCTCCTCCTGCTAATCGGTATTCTCTGGGAGGGGGTGCTGCTGTGATTGGCAGCTCCACCGTGATAAAATGAGGGAATATAATGTAAAATTAAAGACTTTAACCTCTATGGCACCACTTCGGCGTGGGTGTGTGTGTGCTCGTGCGTGCGTCCGTTTGTGTGTGTGTGTGTGTGTGTGTGTGTGTGTCTGTGTATTCGTGTGTGCATGTGCCTGTGTGAGTGTGCATGTGTGTGTCTCTCTGTGTGTGAGTGTCTGTGCGAGTGTGTGGGAGTGTCAGAGAGTGTATGTGTGTGGGTATGAATGGGGGTTGATGTGTGTGTACATGTGTGTGTGGGAGTGTGAGTGAGTGAGTGAGTGTGTGTGCATGTGTGTGTGCAGGTATGTTCAGGGTCATTGAGTATTCCATAATTGTTATGGAAATGGATTTCCCTTGTAAAAGCTCCTGTCTCCGTCCATATTCTTTGATGACTGTATTTTCGATATTTGGCAGAAATGCAGTTTGGCTTTTTAATCTATTTGGGTCAGCATGTCCAATGTGAGGTGTCAGTCAAATTGTTATTAAAATCAGCTTGTGTCTGTACAACTACATTCTGCTGGTATAAACCAAACAACAAAGATTACGGTAAAATGAGCATACTGTGCGGTACGACCGATTGACCGACTGACGACCCCTCGTGCTTGGGGGGTTTGATACTCCACCATTGCACCTCCCATCCCTACCTGTAACCCCCTCTGCTTTCCCCGTGTTTCAAGAAAGATTTAAAAAACACATGAGAAAGGTGAACTGTCCAGTGTTCTTAAAAAGGAAAAGATTGCACTGAAACCTGCTGCTCTTTCTGGCTGGTCAATAGCAGGGTTGCAGTCCTTTACATCATACCACACCAAATGCCAGGTGCCATCCATCTGTCCCGAGGTGCCAGATTAGAGAGAGAGAGAGAGAGAGAGAGAGAGAGAGAGAGCCAGAGAGGGAGAGGGAGAGAGAGAGGGAGAGGGAGAGGGAGAGGGAGAGAGACAACAGACACACCAGACCTCTAGCTCTCATGTTTAAATGCAATATACTTTACATCAAAAGGAATTTTTTTTACAATTCTCCTTTTCATGAATTTGAAATAGGAAGCCATCTTACTCTTGTGGCTAAATGAATACTTTAAAGAAAGAATAAAAAAGTGTCTGTGCGGTCTTCAAAAATGAGATGTGCTGCTTTGACCTTCCCCTTTAGTTATGTTGGTCATTTTCAGCTTGTGCTGGCAACACTACGATCAGGAGTGGATGTGTCCATTTATGTGTGTGAATGTGTGCGTGCATTTGCACACACAAGCATGCATGTGTGTGTGACAGCATGTGTGTGTAATAAGATATTCCTTATTATTTAGATTGGTGTACCTGTTGAAAACAACACTTATGCATTTTGAACTATTAAAGACAAAAATAGAATTAAAATAAAATTTGAACTTCAATTAATACGTTCAAAAACGTATTCTAAAATTGGCATCGGAAGAGGCATTGTGAAATGAACCCTGTAATATAAGCGTTTTAAAAGTTCTAAAATAAGAATTCTAATGTTATTGATCTGAAGATGAGCATGAAGGAGAGACAGCCCTTTGGTCTGAGAGAGCCACTTAGCATACTTTAATCAGCACTGGAAAAGGCAATCTGAAAGTCAGCCTGTTCCAAGTGCTCTGCTTGATGGAAAAACACAGTTTTTATATTCCCCTCTTTTTTCTTTTTCTCTATTAGAAATGATAGCAATGAACGTCTTCCTTCCAAAAGACAGTGTATGGTCAGTTTATGGAGTCCAAGTCACAGTATTTCAGCAGTCTTCTCTCTCTCTCTCTCTCTCTCTCTCTCTCTCTCTCTCTCTCTCTCTCTCTCTCTCTCTCTGTCAAATTTAAATTCAAAAGCTTTAATGGCATGACATATTGCAAAATGCAAATTGCAAAAGCAGAGCATTAACAATCATAGTAATAATACAAGTACAAAAAAATTGCATCAATAACGGCATTAATGACAGTAATATTACATTTATGAACTATTTAATATTACTTGATTTATCATTATAATACATTATTATTATATATTGTTCACATATAATGGCCCTTTATTGTTACTCACTGTCCTTTATGTTGTGACAGGCCAGAACACACTGTGCTGTGAGAACTTGCCGCTTTTGTTCATTTGTAAGGGAGGGAAACTTGTTTTGAAATTTGATTATATGTGAATATTTTTCAAAATACAGAAGAAATTGCATCTCTGTCTCTACCTCTCCTGTCTTGCAGTAACCACATATGCATTTCTCTTTGGGTTCCTCGTGTTTTTTGTGTCTTCCTTTTTCAATTGCTGAGGTATGGTCACTGAGCCTGTACTTGGTTGGTATTTGTCTCTGCTTCATATTTCAGTATGACAGTGAAGAGATACTCTGCCAAATTGTATTCATGATTTAGGTCCAAGTAGCAATTAAGTTTGTTTTGTTTTGATTTGGTTATTCCAATATTGCAGATAGGCATCTTTTGTTTGTTAAATTATTTGTGATTGAAAATTGTAAATTTCTGATTGTAAATCAGTTTTCAGCACTTTAAATTGCAGTATGTCTTGGGGACTTGATTTGAGATGCATCCAAAATTTCAGTGCTCTATTTTTAATGTTAATTATCAATAGTTATCAGCCTAATTCTGCATGTGTTGGCACTTGGCGGGTGTTTTTCTTTGGATGTTTATTATCATTCTTTAAACTTCTGCATACAAGGCATCTACAGGATGCTTGTCCCACTTGGTGTAGTCATGATGACTGAGTGGGCCTCATACTTCACTTCCATATAAGGCAATTGGTTGGATTATATTATCAAGGTTTTTATGCCAAATTCTGATTGGTATGTCTATTTAGTGAAATTTACTTCTAATTGCATAAAAGGCTTTTTTTATTTTTATTTTCTTTTTTTTTTACTGCCAGACCGAAGTCCCCTGAGGCAATTATTTTGAGCCCCAATTAATCATAGAACAGGGAGTGCTCTAGTGCAATGTTTCCTAGAGTGAACACAAGTCTGGTTTCCTGACATCTGGGTTTCTTTTGTAAAATCATTTTCAATTTTTTAAAGTTTATTGACAGGGCCCAGTTCTGACAGTGTTTCTCTAGCAGATACTGAGGTTGCTGTTGCACTTGTTCTGTGGGTGACAGCATCACCAGATCATCTGCGCAGAGCATGGATTTAACTTCCTTGTTGTTTAGGGTTTGGCTAGGGGTTGTAGATGGTTCCAACAGCACCACTAACTCATTAATATAGGTATTAAAAAGAGTTAGCAACAAGCTGCATCCCTGAAAAATAGAATTGCTGAATAGAATAAAAAAAGGTATATTAAACTCAATGAAGAATGCAAAAAATGTGACCTTTGCTTTCTTGGTGGACATGTTGATTGATTACGGTTTGTAGGATGTAAATGTGATCAGTCGTGCGGTGGTATGGTAGAAAGCCAATTTGTTCTTGCTGAAGAGATTGTGTTCGATAAGGAAGGCCAGCATTCTGCCATTGATAATGCTGCAGAAAACCTTCCCCAGATTACTGCTCACACAGATGCTTCAGTAGTTATTAGGGTCAACTTTGTCACTACTCTTGTAAATTGGGGGAATAAGCCCCTGATTCCAGATATCAGGAAAGAAGCCAGCTTGGAGAACAAGATTAAACAATTTGAGCAGGGCCTGTCACAGCTCAGGGATGCTGTGTCTTTTCCAGTTTTAGTTTTTAATGGCATTTTCTAATTCTTTAAAAAAATATATCATATGATTTATCATTGCTTTAAGGATTCACAACTTTTTGTGAATTTGTTTTTGTTCATAATTTAGACTATTTGGTGAAGTTTGCTAATAGTTTTTCAAAATTGTTTCTCCAAGTGTTGCCATTTTGTAAGGCCAAATTTTCTGTTTTTTGTTTAGCTCATATTTTTCCATCTCTCCCTGAACTGATTTCCGTCGATTGAATCCTCAGGTTCTTGTCCTTTTTCATTCTGATGTTTTCATTTCTTTTCTTTTAGGGTCTATTTGTAATCTTGGGCTTTCAACATAATTTTGTTGCAATTCTGTGTTAAGTGGTTTGACGGTTTTTGATTGGGTAGTTGTCTTAATTGTTTCCGGATATTTCCGCGGTCTTCATCAAACCACTCTTCTTTTTTTTCAGAGTCTCTCTGTCTAACCGATAGGGTTTTAACAACAATCTAGTGCCCGCAGTGTCACTGTGGCCCTGCACGTTGGCTTAGAGTAATACTAATTGATGAATTAAAGTGCTGAGCATCTAACAGCACTCAGAACTGTTTGACTCATTTGGACCTGCTCCCCTGTCTCAAACCATAGCGAAAATGAATATAACATTTAAGATAATTCCTTAGAGTGATAGATGGAGGGGTGAAGGGATGTTTCAGTGCCGGTTTTTAACTCTCCTGTGTTCGCTCCCCTTTAAAAGAAAAAGCTGGCCACTTTTGTCCAACGTGAAATACTCATTTGCCATCTCCATGGTTACTAAAAGCATGGTGTTCCTTCAGCTGAAAAGCTTTTTACATTTAGAACTCTTTTTCCCTGTCTTTTTTTGTTGTTGTTTTTTTGCTTTGAAGATGGGAGATTGTGAAGCCATACACCAGCGTAATGATGTAAAGCATTCAGAAAAGAAATCACAATTCTGTCAGTGCTTTTGAGCATATTTCTGGGAACATACTTTTACAGTTACAGTCAGTATATTGTAAAGTAAATAAATCAAATTGTAAATTTTATAATAAAATTCTGGCAACTGCATTGCCAGAACTTTACCATATACATAAAGGTAACAATATGTAAAGCATGTGATAGTTGGCTGGTGTTTCACCATGAATAATACTGTTATTTAAATTTCAGCTTATTTTTTAGAGTGATAAAGCGTTTGAAATACTTGAAATACTCTTTAATTTTCATTAAAGTTAGATTCAGTTAGTCTGGAGTGTATGTCTTTTCTCTTCATATGGAATTAGTGGTCTTTGTTTGTTTTGCTTTGTAAATAAAATGTTTACCCTTTTGCATTGTTGAAACTGCCAATCCTTGGTTATTGCCAGCTGTCATTTTGTGTCATTTTAAACTGTTTTCCCTTTTTTAATTCATATAAAGTGTTTGTTTCGCATGTATTTTGACTGGAGCGTACATCTCAGAAAGAACCAATCAGTGTATTGGACTTGTTTGTGGTTTTGTGGTAACACTCTGAATGGGTTACATACTGGGCATATTGATATTTTCACTAACTGGATGTGCAGCTGCTCCAGGGTAGATGCTAGTTTCAGTATTCAGATGGATCCTAGTGTTACTTCATAAAAATAGTAATTGGGTCATGGTCCAGGATATGTAGATTACTAACCAGATAGAGTTACCTCTGCTAGTTAGTGCTCCCTTGGATAGCTGTTATTTTCGGTACCCTGACAAATATATATTTTTCAGGTGAAAGTTGCTTCTTCATGACACAGAAATGTTAGTTTCAAGATTCCTGGATGAGCAGTATATTTACCGCCTAGGATAGAAGGGCTTAGTGCCAAGACTACACTTAAATGAATGCCTGGTGGCAGTAGATCTCTTTCTCTGGGGTACAGAGACTAGCTGCCCATTATTTCAACCCCATCCCCCAGTCAATGCACGTATACATGAACCCGTATTCACACAAACACCCGCGTTACAGGTTCTGAAGTTAATGGAGTCAAACAAACTTGCTTTCCTCCCCTGCGACCAAATCCAAGTCCTTGCAAGTTCTTGCAAATAAAGTGAAGCGAAAGCAATAGAACTTGGGCCGTAGGTCCCAGACATCACACCATGCTTAATAAACCTTTATGGAAATCAATGTGTACACACCCACGTGCACGTGCATGTGCACACACACACACATAAGCACACATGCAGTCATGCCCACACACGTGGCAATGCACACACAGGTGCCCATACATGCCCACACTTCAGTAAGCTCCATGGTGCTCCCTGTCTCCATAACTGCTCTGCTTTGACAGTGCCGTCTCAGATTAGTGTAATCACCTTACAGTCAATCTCCTTTTTTCAGCTGGCACGAGTGACAAGGTAATGAGTGTAAAATGAGATTCAGATGCAATTTAATGCCTTAGTTCCACCCCCTCAATCCATGGTAGATCCCTGCTCACACACACACACGAGCACACACACACACACACACACACACACACACACACGCACTGTGTCCACAGAAAGTATGGGAATGATTTCATTATTTTTGCTATATACTAAAGGCCTTTGGATTTGAGATCAAATGAGGAATATGAGACAGAAGTACAGACCACTTGTATTTCATAGTATTTACATGCGTATATGTGTTACCATTTTACAGGAACACCTGTTTTGAATTGAGTCTCTCCATTTTTAGCTGTAAAAATGTAAGTTAACAGATGACTTATACGTGTTTCCTTTTGCATGGATTGTTCACACACAAAAGAGCAGTGAGTGTTTAGTCTGGGTTTTTGCCTTTGTTTTCATCTGTGGAGATTGCATTTGGAGTCAGAAGGCATACACCATCATGAAAACCAGCAAACTAGCTATGGCTGAAAAATAAGTAATCTGTTAGCTGAAGAAGAATTCATTGAGAAGGATAGCACAGAAACTGGGTATATCAAGTAGAGCAGTTTAGAAAGTCTTGAAAGAGAAAAAAAAAAACCACTGGACATATCAGCTAAGGAAGACAGCAGGTGATGACAGATGAATTCTTAAAACAGTCAATGACATCACCAGCAGTCTCCAGAGAGCAGGGGTGAAAACATCACAAGCTATACACTGAAGACTTCAAGAGCAGAATAATAGATGCTGCACTACAAGATGAAAACCTCTCATCAGCAGCAAGAATCGAAAGGCCAGATTAAAATTCACCAAGAAAATAATGAATACAGAGATGAGCCAGATGAGTTCTGGAATAACGTTTTATGGACAGATGAAGGGGTCTCAGCTGAAAACAGCTGCAAAATGGTAAAAACACACACACATGTAAATATCACTAAACTAAAAGCTGATTGTACTTTCATTTCATATTCATATTTTGATCTCATTTCCAAATATCTTAATTATACAGCGAAATTAACAAAATTCACTGTACTGTTTCCATACTTTTGGAAAGCACTGTACATACATACACACACACTCACACACACACACCAACCCCCACTCACACCCACACACACATGCACACGAGCACACACTCACACACCTTTACACACATTTATAATACACAAAAACACTGTTTTGAACCAATGTGGACGTATTTTCTTAATAATATACGTCCACATTCTTAAGGCTAGGAGAGCAGTAGTGATCTGCCTGTGAACAGAATCACCTGAAAATGCCCTCCCTGAGCTGCCAGTGTTTAAAAAGGACGACAGAGGTTGAGTCACGTTTTATTTTGTAATGCACGGAGGCTGGAGGGGTAGGGCGGTGGGGCTTTGACCTGGAAAATAAAATGCAGATGAATGTCTTGGTGACATTTTAATTTCCATAGAGGTCAAGCAGAGAAAAAGAAAGGCAGTCGTTTTTCCTTCGGGGCGTCTAATCTAATCTACTTTGTCCAAAGATAAAATGAGTCGCGCCCACATTTAATATGCAGGAGAGGGCCTTACTATCTGTACGAGTGTCTGCGGGTCAGGAGGAGGCGGCGGCCATGGTTATTTCTGGATATATGACGGTCAGTACTGTGGATAACGATGGGTTTGTGTATTCAGGACCATGGACAGTGTTGGGGTTGTGTATTCAGGACTATGAACAGTGTTGGGGTTGCGTATTCAGGACCATGGACAGTGTTGGGGTTGCGTATTCAGGACCATGGACAGTGTTGGGGTTGCATATTCAGGACTATGGACAGTGTTGGGTTTTTATGTATTCAGGACCATGGACAGTGTTGGGGTTGCATATTCAGGACTATGGACAGTGTTGGGGTTGCATATTGAGGACCATGGACAGTACTGGGATATATATATATTCATATATTCTGAACAATGGACATGGAATTTCTCAGGAGAGACTAGCAGATCTACTTAGCATACATCCCCGATCAGCTCACCTTCTATGGGATACTATAAGAAGCCAGCTGTGACGAGGTCACATGAATGCACAAGCAGAAGTGGGGACATGATGTCAAACCCACCGTGCAAACATTGACCCGTCCATCCCCAGGTTGTTTCTGCATTATGAATTTTGAGCCTTTCGTCTTTCCCCATTCTTCAGCGGGATCACGGGTTCCTGTAGTTTCACTTCCACATTGACAGAATTACCAAGATGTTTTTTTTTTTTTCACTCACTGGTTATGGCCAGCTAGTCTTTATCTGAGGCTGTCTTTACACCACTAACCTGCTGAAATTAGTGCAAAATGCAGCAGAGTTCAAGAAGGGAACACTTATCAGTTATTTGCACTTAACCTTAGGATTGATGGTAAGGTCCTCGTCCTGTTTTTAAAGCATTCAGTGGCATAGAACCTGAGCACAGGATTGATCTCTCACTGAGGTATCAGCTCTGATGTGACCTCAGGTCTGCACAAGCTGGTCTGCTGTTCCAGTGGTGAAGGTGTGGGCATACACACACACACACACACACACATACATGCAGCATGCACACACACACACACAAACACACACATGCAAGCATACACACCCACACACACACACACACACACATCAAATCCCAGAGGCCTAAACTATTGATCATTTTAAGGCTCAACTGAAACTGAAATCTTACCTGTTTAAGCTGGCTTTTAGACCATTTTCATCTCTTAGATCTGTTGCTTCTTGTAATCCCAGTGACTACGAGTTTTGGTCATTGCATTTTCACGTTTTTTATTTACTTCTTAATAGCGTGAAGTGTGCATTGTAATTAAAGAAAAAAACTTTACTAGATTTACACTGAATTTGCTGCTGCAGCTCAATCTTAATTTCAGATTCACTCTTCACTCAAAGAAGTTAATGGACTTTTGAACATTAATTTGGCTAGTCACAGCTGAGTACTCAGGTCCATCTAGATTTATTCTTCCATTTTTCACACCAAACTCAATCATCTTTGTTCCCCATTACCATATTTATTTATGCAATTATTTGTTCAACCCATTTTATTCCTCCATTTTTATTTCTCACTGTCTCGTGCCGTTTGTCAGATCAGAAAAGCACGTTCCTGTGCGTGTCCTCTGAGGCCCAGCAGCTGCTTCTACTCGTATACGTGTTTGTTCTTAATTACATCGGTTTATACCTGTTTCATCTTCGACTGTGACTGTCGATCCTCTGCTGCACGTGACTGATCATGGTGAAATTAAGTATGTTGCCGTATCCGCCCTGGCACTGAGGATGTTTCTGAAGCATTATTACGGGTTCCCATGCGAATATTCCGTGTGTAATGAAAACTATGAATCATATTTCCTCAGCTCAGACATTTCATTAAATTTCCAATTAATCAAGATTTAGCTCATTAGCTTATGCATATGTTCTCGTAGGAGATTGTTTGATATCCATGTGTATGCTGAAAAAGACATGCATTTGAAATGCATAAACCGTAAGCAAGTGGAGCATAAGCCAGCCACTGTTAAATGCAATTAAAATCACCTTCATCAATCCCATCCCTCAATTAACCTGATTCTATCAAAGTATTATCATCTATGTGACTGGTAGGATTACAGCTTACATGTTGAATGTTAAAGCATTAGCAAATAATCCGTTATGGAGACGGTGCAAGCCTGACCGAGTGACAGGCTCGCGCTCGTTCAGTAACCGGCAAGCAGAAGATCGTTTACGGCGGCCATTTTCTCTCTGCCCGCCGTTAACGGGAGCGTCGATCCTGGGTTCATTGGCACCCGGAATCATTACCGTGATAAATAACCATGACGACCGCCAATGCCCTGGCCCGCCATGGGGCTGCTCCCCCCGCAAAAGAGGCTAGCGAGTCTGCACCTGAGCGTCAAAGCAGGGTGTGTGTGGGGAACGGGATGCGAGAGCTTGTTAACGCCCCGTCAGTGCGTTTGCGTCATGCGGGAGGACGTGGGCGCGGAGCTTGTTAACGCCCCGCTCGCGCGGCACTAAGGGATGGGGGGGGAGGGGGGGTGGTGTGTCTGTCTTCCTGAAAAGCTCTGCGTCAGCAGCTCAGGATGCGTTTTCCTGTTGCATGATGGGTAAAGAAGAGACGGGGAACCGCAATGGTGTGGAACATAACTTTATATGAATGATTTTAATGATGCTACTGGGCTATCATAAGCTTATTATGATGCAGTATTAGAGGGAGGGAGGGAGGGTGTGTTTATGGTAATAGAAAGGCTCCTCTCCCATTTATTTTCTTGCTCTTTCTGTGTAAATCACCCCGTTGATGGGGCGGGTCATTATTCTGCCAGATGGGTTCCCTGCACAGGGAAGTGAAGGTTAGAGAGCAGTACACATGCACACGCCCTGGGCAGGGAAGTGAAGGTTAGAGAGGAGTACACGTGCACATGCCCTGCACAGGGAAGTGAAGGTTAGAGAGGAGTACACGTGCACACGCCCTGCACAGGGAAGTGAAGGTTAGAGAGGAGCACACGTGCACACGCCCTGCACAGGGAAGTGAAGGTTAGACGAGTACATGTGCACATGCACTACACAGGGAAGTGAAGGTTAGAGAGGAGTACACGTGCACACGCCCTGCACAGGGAAGTGAAGGTTAGAGAGGAGTACACATTGCACACACCCTACACAGGGAAGTGAAGTTTAGTGGAGTACACATGCACACACCCTACACAGGGAAGTGAAGGTTCTGTGAATCAGGACTTTGAACTAGACCAGAGCATAACATAACAGGTGCAAATACAGCACTAAAGGTACTTACTAAGAATTCTAGGATACAATTCTGGTATTGTAGCATACAATTTTCATAGGATACAATATGCTCGGTGAAATGACCTTGGGTATTAGAAAGGTGTTATACGAATAAAAGCTTGTGTGTGTGTGTGTTAGTGTGTGTGTGTCCCTTGAACATAAACACATAATGACTTCTATGGGCAGAGGGAAGGAGAAAAGCAATTTCCTGTTTTGGCGGGCAGGTGGAGATGTGCGATAACAGCTGTAAGAGCACATTGAGCTGATAATACCCTGAACTGCAAGCCCCTCCACATGGCTCTGCACAGCGCTAGCTAACACTCCCTGTATGCGCTACATAGCGCTAACATTCTCTGTGTGTTCCCTGCATAGCGCTTGCTAACACTCCCTGTGGGCTCTACATAGCGCTTGCTAACACTCCCTGTGTGCGCTACATAGCATTACATTACATTTATTTGGCAGAAGCTTTTATCCAAAGCGACGTACAAAAAGTGCATTTCATGGTCATAGACAACTGCTAAACACAGGTTCAATAAGGTACAATACTTATTTTGTACAGCTATTTCTAGCCAAGAACACAGTTTAGTTCACACAGTGAACACTATTCAGACCTAACCTCTGCAAAGCCAACTAGGCAGAAGAATAAACTACAGTATTAGGACAAATACAAATTACCAAAAAGTGCTGGGATGGGGCAACATGTAACAAGTGTCATGAAAAAGTGAGGGGGGGGGGGATTTAGAGTGAAATATACAGCGTGGTGGTGGTTAGTCTAGGTATCGTCTAAAGAGTTGAGTCTTCAGGCCACGGCAGAAGATGGATAGTGAGGGGGAGGTTCGGAGAGGGACGGGGAGTTCGTTCCAGAACTGGGGAGCTAGGGTGGAGAAGCTCTGTGATCCCTTTGGACAGGTGGGAGGGGTGACAAGGCGCCCTGCTGCCGCAGAACGGAGTGGTCGAGCAGGCACATAGAATCGAGTTATGTCCTGCAAGTAGATGGGGGCTGTCCTGTTGGCAGCAGTGTAGGCAAGGGTCAGGGCTTTGAACCGGATCCTGGCAGCGACCGGTAGCCAGTGGAGTGATCGCAGCAGAGGAGTGACGTGGGAGAATTTGGGAAGGTTGTGGATGAGTCGGGCAGCGGCATTCTGAACCATCTGTAGTGGCTGTATGGCACAAGCTGGCAGACTTGCAATGAGAGAGTTGCAGTAATCAAGGCGAGAGGTCACCGTAGCCTGGACGAGCAGCTGGGTGGAGTGCGTCGTCAGGTATGGTCGAATCCTTTTGATGTTGTACAGAAGGAATCTGCAGGACCGTGATGTTGCCTTGATGTGCTCCTTGAGGTCCAGTTGGTCATCCAGGACCACCCCCAAGCTCTTGGCAGAGTGAGAGGCAGTCACTGTGGTGCTATCAACCGTGACTTTGCTTAGCACTAGCTAACACTCTCTGTGTGCTCTACATGGCGCTGGCTAACACTTCCTGTGTGTTCTCTGCATAGCTCTTGCTAATACTGTCTGTGTGTTCTCTATATGGCGCTAGCTAGCACTCTCTGTGTGCCTTTTTACTGTGCAGAACCAAAGCATAACTGACACTTATTTGGGTCTGGTGTCTTCCATGGCCACAGCACACTAACAGTGCTAAATTAAAGTGATGCCAAGAGGGGACTACTGGGTGTTTTATCCAGATTTATTGGTCTTAAAATGGCTCAGAAACATGAAAGATGATGGCAAAAGCAAACTACTGTATACACATAAAGCTTCTGTAACTGATGAAGAGCAAAAACCCTGGGAATTTCTCCCTCTTCATGCATTTTGTATTAATATGTATGCTGATGTTCCTGCAAGTAACATTGATCAAGGCCAATACACATTTGGTCTCATAAAATAATAAAAAGAGACTTATTTTTGTTTAAATCAAATATATTCAGGTCCACGCTAATGCCCCAGGGTCTGTAATCCAGCAATTGCAGCCTTTGTGTGTGTGTGTGTGGGGTGTGTGTGTGTGTGTGTGCGTGTACGTGTGTGCTTGCGTGTGTGTGTGTGTGTGTGTGCGTGTACGTGTATGTGTGTGCTTGTGTGTGTGTGTGTGTGTGTGTGTGTGTGAGAGAGAGAGAGAGAGAGGAAGAGAGAGTGAATAAAAGTATGTGTGGTTATCATTTAAGAAGCAGGCTATACACATGCTTCCTTTATGTTGCCTGTTTTTTATTAAATTATTTTTTTTGGCTTGATGCTTTAATACTGATGTGTCACCTGCTGTTCTGTCATTGTAACTTTGGAATTGCAACTAGTTTGAGTTTAAACTATAAATACCCTGGCACAAGGGCCTTGTAAGAAACTCCGGAGAGAACATCTGCTAACACAAATACGTATTAAAAAATGGCAGATGTATTGTGTTACCTGTTTTTTTTCTTAGACAAACTGTCAGTTCTCAAAGCTCTGTTGGTGTCACCCAACCATATATTTAGTCTGGCAGGATGACAAGGTGTTTGTGAGTAATTATCCGCTGAAGTGCAGCAGCCTCATATTTGTGGGGGAAAAAAAAGCTTTTCAGTTATTCTATTCTGCTCATTGTCAAATGCATTACAGTGCTGTAATTATTCCAAATGATTAATGAATGGCTCACTGTCACTGCCCAATCAAAACACAGGTGTGTAAATGCCAGGTTTCTGCAGCATTAAAACAGTGGAATAAGTAGGCCTGAAGGGTCCTGCCTGTGGGGCTCATTAGACTTCGACCCACCTCCCCAGACAGGAAACACATTCAGTTCCCGTCTCTCTCCCCCCAGAGAGTCTGGTAGACTTTCTCTTCCGTAAAAAAAAAAAAAATCAATGAGGGAATCACCATTTTGATGAACTCGTGTTATTCCGTCTGGTTTTGTGCTCAGAATTATTGATAAGGAAGTTCTTTGTTATTAAACTCTCACAAACCGACTATCCAACCCTGTCTCTCACTGTCTTTGTCTCTACACCTCTCTCACTCATGAGTATATGCACTCACAAACATAATCACGCACATGCGTACTTCCACACACGACACATGCACACACACACACGCACACACAGATGCACACACACACACACATCCTTAAAAAGTTTCTGCCGCCTAGTTGCCTCTGAATGTTATTCCTCCACCCTCCCTCTCTCCACTTCCGACTCCTTTATTCCTCCACCCTCCCTCTCTCCACTTCCGACTCCTTTATTCCTCCACCCTCCCTCTCTCCACTTCCGACTCCTTTATTCCTCCTCCCTCCCTCTCTCTGCTCCCGAGTGCTTTATTCCTCCACCCTCCCTCTCTCTTCTCCAGAGTGCTTTATTCCTCCACCCTCCCTCTCTCTGCTCCAGAGTGCTTTATTCCTCCTCCCTCCCTCTCTCTGCTCCCGAGTGCTTTATTCCTCCACCCTCCCTCTCTCTGCTCCAGAGTGCTTTATTCCTCCACCCTCCCTCTCTCTGCTCCCGAGTGCTTTATTCCTCCTCCCTCCCTCTCTCTGCTCCCGAGTGCTTTATTCCTCCACCCTCCCTCTCTCTGCTCCAGAGTGCTTTATTCCTCCACCCTCCCTCTCTCTGCTCCAGAGTGCTTTATTCCTCCTCCCTCCCTCTCTCTGCTCCAGAGTGCTTTATTCCTCCACCCTCCCTCTCTCTGCTCCAGAGTGCTTTATTCCTCCAGTCTCCCTCTCTGTCTTCCTCTCTCTGCTCTTCTCTTGTTAAAGCAGAGCCAGTTCACCACAATGACATTTGTGACAGTATCTGAATGAAAACAGACATACATCAGTTGCACAGGATGTGAGGCCCAGACTCAACGCCTGCTCTGCCTGTATGTCTGTGTGTTAGAAGCACAGTGTTAAGCAGCCTCTGCATTACTGAACACAGCACGGCCTCCTACGTTTATGCACAGCCCAGCCATTGGCAGTAGTGACCATAGCCAAGCTCTCTACTCTGCTGAACACAGCCTAGCTCCCTGCATTGCTGAACACAATCGAGCTATCTGAAGCCCTGAACACAGCCACGCTCTCTGCGGTACTAAACACTGAACTCATCCTGAACCCCATATCTCTGCTTCTTTTTATTTGCTCTGATTCACTGTAAAACTTCTGAAAAGTAGGAGAAGTTCAACCTTCATAAAGTACCATTCCTGTTTACAACTTTCAAGACATTTGTTTACTGTACTCGGTTCTCAATTTCTGTAAAAAAAAAAAATTCTGTAAGTCGTTTACGGCTCTCTGTCCGATAGTCAGATTGGATTTACAGCATTCTAACCCCACATTCATATCCTGGTTTAGCCTCTACAGAGAGATATATCTCATTTAAACCAGCTCTGTCACCCACTGGTTTAATATCTGCCGCAGAACCCCCAAACTCCCCTGTATTTAAAGATGTAGCCTTGTGTGTCAAGGTTACCGTCCCTCACAAATCTCACAGGGAAGTCTTATCCGGCCGGATCTTTTCATCCGGTCCCAGAAGAGAGTCTTTGAAGTTACTTTTTTTATGCAGTGGGTTTATTGATTCAGCTCACTATGAATAATATCCTTTTGAACAGCACCTCAAGAAACAGTATGCACCCTGTGATATTATTGTCGCATTTTATTTGGCGGAAGCTTTTATCCAAAGCGATATACGGTACGTTCATACTGAAGGTGTTTGGAACAACCACGAGCAAGTAAAAGGAATTTGCTCCTGCTCATTTACAGTGAGCTCCGTAATGTTTGGGACAAAGACATATTTGTTTTCTTAATTTGGCTCTGTGCTCCACAATTTTACATGCATTATAAAACAATTCACGTGGTAAAAAGTGCAGATTCCCTGCTTTTGTTAAAGGCTATTTTTTAAATACATTTTGGTTTCACCTTTTAGAAATTACAGCACTTTTTATACATGCTTGAATGCTGCTAAGGTACATAACCAGCTGCCGGCTCTCCTGTAGTACTGTGTGGCCTGCAGCCGTTCAAACTCCAAATCTAATTAAAAATGTACCTCTGGTGGGATATGATCCTGGCACACAGGCGCCAAAAACAGCCCCGGCACCTTTCTCAGGCTAATTCTCTTTATTGAATCTAATTCGTTACTGAGTGACACTGATTCGCTCACTCTGATTCGCTTAACCGACTTTACAGCGAAATGAATGTAAATGAAGCCAGAGGCCATCATTTTCGGGTGTCAAGGGCTCCTGTCGGTTTGCCGCAGATTAGAGCAGTAGCCCTCTTTGGATTTGGATCCTTCCTTTGTAAAAACACACAGGTATTTAGCATTCTTTTCTTCCTGGGATTTATGCATCGTAACTGTTGTTTCATGCGCATTCAGTTGTGAAATAACACCTTTAAGCATGTTGTCGTCACCATCTGTTTTAGTTTTATTTTGACTCGCGGCAGAAATGGAGCTGGTGCCAGCCCTGCTGATTATTCAGGACAAAGTGAAAACCGGGGAGAAGTTTTAAAACAACGTGTTCTCCTTTTTTTCTCATAACTGCGGCATCAGTAATTTCATAAAACTTTGTGTTTTTTTTGTTTTTTTTGTTCCAGGAATGTGCTACTATTTATGCACAAATGCATTTATATAAATTTGGTTTCTAAATGACACATAACGCAGCCTGCAAATGTAATCTCAGGCTTTTTTAAAAATTGCACTCTCATTGATTTTTTTCAAAGCGTGTTCTCTGGAACAAGGAGGGACTGTACGCGCGGTGCAAAATATATTCATATCAAAAACACCCGTCGTTCCCTTTTTTGATTTATGTACAGTAACCGTGCAGTTTAAGTGCTCAGGTCATTTGGCATCACATTCGAGTATATGACACATTATTAAAGAACCAGAGACTAATGGTTATGCCCAAATGTACTGAGGAAGATGAGAGAGAAGCGCAGTGCAGTTTGACTGCAACTCAGCCCCATTTAGATCAATATTGCATATATAATTACCACTTTAACACCAGCAGAACATCACTGAGGTCGCAGGACTGTTTTACAAGAGCCCTGAAGCAAATAAAACAAATTTATTTGATGTGAATGTTGCAGTCTCCCTCTCTTCTTCCTCAGTGCATTTGGGCAATGACATAACCATTCGTGATATGTCATTTCTTATGTGAATGACAAGTTGACTCTGTAAGGTTTGTGAAAATTGACATACGGGGAAACTGTACATATTTAATACATTTGAAATATTTTAGTGAGTTTGTTTAAAATTTGAGCGTACGGAGGTGCCAGGGAACAGCCCATGATCGAGTGAGGGTAAACCCCAGGGAAAGGTTTCGGTTGGACGCACCGAGGCACACAGAGCACTCTGCACTGCCTTCCTCTGGTAATAAGATGGCAGGGTAGTGGTGATTAGAAGTGTAATGAATGGCTGTGTTCCACACTGTATACTGTGTTCTGTGTTCTCGTATCTTTGTAAGAACACACCTCCAGGGTACACTGACAAGTCTACGCTTATTAGGCCTCATTCACAAAGCTTTTCTTAAATTATTCTTACTTTTGCTCTTAAAAATGCTCCTATGACGAAACGATATGAGATTCATGACACATGTACAGGTGTATGAGATGATGAATGCTGGCTGTTTGTAAATTTTATATGCAATCCTGTTCATGTGATTTGGGTAAGAAAACAGCCATGAACAAATACAGATAAGAGAAAAATGATGAATGCCAAAATGTTCTTGGAAATGTTCTTACACGCAGTTTACGATCAAATGTGATCATACGCATGTTTCGAAAATGAGGCCCATTGAGTGTAAGAATGCTTAACATTCGTAAGCACTCACCACTGATTTTTGGTCAATTGTCTCAAATATTTTGTGTTTCACAATGGATAAACGATTAAACCAGACTAAGAATATTCAAGTCCAGCAGTGGCGTTTCCAAGAGCAGTGTTGTGGACAGTGTACAATAACAATTTTTGAATTTATTCAGGTTGTGGGAAATGTCACATTCCGTCTGCATTTTCACTCATTTCACATGAGTGGAATTTAATATGGAAGAGATGCGATAAGAAGCTTTGAATAATAAATCTTAAAGGGCTTTTTTGTGGAAAAGAGAAAACAGCGCTTCAGTCATTTCCCACTCCACTGAAGGCCTCCAGGCCTTGAAAAATATGGCTTTTGCAATCTAATAACTTCCATGTTATGCATTATTATTTATTACTTTCATAGTAATATGTGCGGAGGAGCTTATGAAAAGCCATACACTACTAATGCAGTTCCGACAGGCTCGCGGGCGCGTGAAGGTAATTCTGCGGAAGCAGCGGACAGTTTGAGGGTGGTGGGTGGGTGGTTGGGGGACAGAGGACGGCGATACAGATTGTTTGGGACCCCAGTGCAGGTGGCCGAGGAGGAGACTGCTACCCCCGGGGCACAGAATCACATATCAGATCTATTTTTCATGTCAACCCCAACAAATATTGACTCCTTTTCTTGCACAGGGGCCCTGTAAATGAAATTGCAAATGTCTATCCTGCCTGGTTTATATGACTGCGGACACTCGATCACTAAATGATGCGATACGCGACGTGTCCCATATCGTCCGTCGCTCTGTGTGCCAGGTCTGTCACGCCCGTAACTGAATTGTGTCACAGCGCGGTGACATGTTCCCGCTGTGGGGGCGGACTCCTAACCACGAGAGATTGATTACCCGTCACCGGCAGAGGCAAAAGCCATCAAGTTAAGCTCGAAGACTCCGTTTTATTACAGAAGCACTGACAGATTTTATTTATTTTTATTTTTATTTTTTTCAGTAAGTGGGGGAAGTGGGATCCTGCCTCCCACTTTAATTAGAATTCAATTTGAAGCTTTAATTAGAAGTTATTAAACTCAAATGGGAAACCAAAATGAAAACGGAAATATCAAATGCATTACTACGGTTCGTCCAAATGTCTACTGAGAAAAAAATAATAATAATAAAGCCAGAGTAAATAAGGAAGATATAAGGAAGTGTAAATCCCCGTTATTCGGTCTGATAAAACAGGACGGGAAATCTACCTGCGCTTAATCGGAATGCACCTTTCACCGATGCCATCCCTGTCCGCCGCCCTTCGCGCGTCACCGGGCTGCAAACAATAGTGACGGGAATTCATACGAGGGATTACCTCACTTTGGGCGGCGCGGGAAAGAGTAGGCTTTACTTCTTATCTGAAACCGGTTTTATTGGATTTTCTCGGGGTGTTTTTTCGCCCCCCACTGTGCATTAAATCTCGCCCCGGTTTGCGATCGGCCGGACAGAACTGGTGCTGGGTTCAGTGAGCACGAGCTAACATGAATAAAGATCAAAGCAAACGCACGAAACCCTGAAAAAAACCCTGATTTCCAATTATGCATTTATGCATGTTCAGCAATCAAATTATGTAACCCTGTAAATATTTATGCATCTAATGATCATTAAAACGTGTATATTTCTAAAACTGATTATGTTGGTTTAGTGTTCGAATGGAGTCGCATTCTTTAATGTTCCTTTAGCTGGAGACAAAGGACTAAAAGAGTCCCAGAGAGAGAAGAAAGCTCATTTTGTTGTTAACGATCTCTGCGTCTGTTCTGTATTTTATAGAAATACTCAGTAAGTGAAGGACACGTGGGTATTAGTCCAAATTACATTCCGCTGTGACAATAGAAAGCTGCTCTTCTCAGAATGATATTAAGTTATTTTCATGCGCATTCACTTCTGTCCTCTGAGAATCTGGATCCTTTTATTGGAGAGCACTTAGGCATATCTGAGGGGTTTCTCACAACTGCAAAGATGACAAACTGCGGAAGAAACCGAGTGGCAAAGGAACGCGTGTATTCTTACCTCGGTGCTACTAATTAATTAATTCAATGTTATCTCGGTTATCTGACTAAAAACTAATGTTTTAACCTTTCATCTGTGCTAGCAGTTATACATAGAAGGATAATTTCCTCCAGTTGTGTGGCTCTATGTGGATCGCAACCTACCTTGATAGAGGTGGAAGTGCCACTGTCTTGTGTAGCTTGCATGAATACAATTGTGTATCGGTGAGTGACTACGGGGTGCAGATATTCTGAGCTCTATGTGTATGTTAAGACCTTAAAACCACTAGGTGTGCCGTGGAGTCAAAGAGGAATGTCAGATTGAAGAGAATGCAATTTGTTGTGCGGTCTGTTCAATAATAGCAAAATGCAATGTGCACTGTGAAATGTGAGTGGTGCAATGGCTACACGTGAATGTCGCACAGGAGGTCATATTGACAAGTCCTCAAACCATTCCACTTTTCCCCTTATATACCCAAAGCATCAAAGAAAAACCCCCAAGTCATCAAAGATACAATCACAACAAAACAGTAACATCAATGATCCTGCTTGTGATGCCTCTGTAATCTCTGTAAACTCAGTAATTTTATCCCCTATGTCTGCAAAGTCAAGTTGAATGGAATGTGTTCACTGTGAAATATCCATTTGTTACCCTCTCATGCTTGTGTGCAAATGCAATACAGCCAAAAGCAATTTCAGCTCCTTTCAGTCACCTTCAACCTCAAAGAGACTCTGTCATGAAGAGGTTATTATACAGATTAGCATTTGGGTGCCTAGTTTTCACTCTGAAGTAAATATCACATTTCAGTTTGTAGGTGGAGATGGGATATGAAATAGACACGTTCTTACAAAAATAGGCGTGCGCAATTTTGCTTTTGTGGGCTACATTGAATGCGACACCAGAATGCAATCATATTCTTTGGCCAATGGGAGAAATAATGTGAAGTAAAGTGAATAATAGTTCATAATAAATTGAACTCTGCTTAGTTCCAAATTAAATTGTTTTCTCTTGGTTGTTATTTTGTTATGGGGATTAGCATGACCGTACTTCATTTGCAAACTTATTTTCCCTCAAAGCAGTAGGAAACTTCATTTGCCATGATGCTATTGGATTCTTAATTTGCCGCAGTGCTACTGAACTCTGTCTGTGCTGCTCAATACTCCTTTTTTATTGTTTTGGTTCTGTAGTCTAGCACACTGGATTTGAAATGAAACAATGAATTCAAATTTTCATACAGAACCTGTTTTATAGATAGGGCCGCCATTTTAGGGGACCAAAAGTAATCGGACGATTGGCTGCTCAACTTTTTATTGACCAGCTGTGTGTTGTTGCAACAATAGTTAATGCACAAGAAATCTAACAGAAGGTCTATAGTTGATTCCAGGTGTGGCATTTGCATTTGGAGTCTGTGGCTGTTGTCCCTCAACATGTGGACCAAATTAGTGTCAAGTAAAGCAGACCATCATGAGGCATATCAATCAATAGAGACATACCCAAAACATTTTGAGTGTATCAAAATCAACTGTGTGGTACATTGTTAAGAAAAAAGAAACTTTGGTGACTATTCAAATACTTACAGACTGCACTGTTCTTGTAAATGAAAAATGTTTCTCTTTCTTTCTTTCGTTCTTTCTTTCCTGCTGCCATTTCTTCTAAATCCCTGCACTCTGTCAAATATCCTGTGCTGATTTCAACTGGCTCAAAACTTGATTTCCCTGTTTCGGTAAAACAGTTTATCACTTCTCTGCACTGATTAGGCCTGGAAGTTGGACAGCAGTGGCCAATGAGCTATGATTACGCAAATGAGAAACGCATTTCAGGATGCTGGGAGATCTGGGCTATCTGCGTTACAGGAACGCTGTGGGAACTTTACGTGCCACCCGGTCGTACAGTAATGCTGTAAAGATACGTGCCTTCATTGTGTTGTACGACCCTCGCAGCAAACCCTGAACCAGGCAGTTATGAGTTTGAATCTCCAGTGACTGTTGTGTGCGTCTCAGAGCTGATGTGTGAATCTGCTGGATGGGGACAGAGGCAGGGCGGGGTGCGGGTGGGGGACAGGGGAGTCTCCCAGGGAACAACGTGCCTGAAGGAACAGTGTGAATGAGTTTCTCCTATCACTAACTCACTTGGCTATTCCACAAAAAAACAAAGCTTTTGCAACATCCTCCATGCGTTTCCTGCATCCTTGGGAATGGGCAGCTTCAGCCAATCACCTTTTAGTCTTTCAAAGGAAACACTGTGCTTCCTGCCCTGCTCTGGCTTCCTGCCGCTGGCTGGAGGTCTTCGATTTGCCCTGGAGAGTCGTGGACCCCGGCCGTCTCTGAGGGGGTTATTCCGCACGAACCGGCATCGTCTGGAGAAAGTGAGTAATATTTCTCTTTTTTCAGCGAATTCATTTGTTTATCTCTTTATTTATTTAATAGCTGTACGAAGAGTTGCGCTGTGCTAGAAGTGTCATTTATGTCCTTCGATGTAATTGGTAGTGCTTTGTCATTTTTTTTTTTGTGATACTCAAGAGTGTGATGAGATTTTTCAGCGATAACAGGTCGCTTCACTACAGACCTGATTTATGTTTATTAATCAAAAAATGGATCATCTTTATTTCATATCTTTTTTTTAGCTTCAGTAGCTTGCTCTTTCCTCGAAAAATTTCTGGAAAGTTCCTCAGAGAAAAACACGCACTGTAACAATGGCGATGATGTAATAACACTCTGTCTCCTCCCACTTCTTCCTGTCTCTGCAGCGGCTCCCCGTGCCCAGCCCATCCTGTGGCAGAAGCTCTAGCGTCGGCGGAATGCCCTACTATGCCAAGGTTCCCGGGTGGGCGTGGCAGCCGTACCCCGGCGCCCGCCTCCGCTCTGCCCGCCCCCGCTCCCGCGCTGAGCCCGGAGAATGCCGTCTCACCTCCTGCCGGATTCATTCCATCCCGGACACGGATTTATCCCTTCATCAGTCTCTCCGTTCCTCCGTCTCCACCGTCAGTGGCATTAAAGCGATTAACAGCGTGTCGGGGCTGCAGGTGTCTGCCAGCTGCTATCTTTGCGCTTTTCACAGAGCTCAGAATAATCTCAGAGGTGTACAGTATGCCTGGGAAATAGTCCAAAGACAGTGATATTAATTTCTCCGGTTTTTCTCCTTCGCCCTCAGTCTTGCGCTTAACCACATAAACAGACACACACAGACACAGACACACAGACACACACACCCACAGACACAGACACACACACATACGCACACTCGCACAAACCCACACACACACACACATATACACACACACAAGGAATTTCCACTCATCTCTCCCCTGCAGACAATGGAGCTCAGTGTATCACTTCCGGCAGAGGGCAAAGGTCAAGTAGATTGACCTCTTCAGGGTGACTGAAAGCATACATTTCAAAATCTCACTCTAGTCTTTAAAGGCCTACTTCTCTGATTGGACCCTGGACCAGAAACCAGAATTCTGACTGGGTTGCAGAACTACATCTGAGCCCTGATTGGATCGTGGACAAGAAACATTCCCTGAACTAGAACGTGGACCAGAAGCTGGGCTCCGATTGGATCCCTGGAGCTCTGAGCCACAGAGCCTTCCTTACAAACAGGACTGGGATTGGTGCAGATGGAGCAGGTCACCAGCATCGTCCATCTGCAGATACCCGCTCAGCCCTCGCCCGGTGACCCAGCGGGGCCGAAGGGCGGCAAGGGCGGGGCTCAGCCCGGCCCCGCCCACCCCTGCGAGCAGCCGGGCGGGGCTCTGGAGGCCGGCGCGGGCGCGCTCCTGATGGCGGGCGCGGGGGCGCTGATCCTGGTCCTGCTGTGCGCCGTGCTGCTGCTGGTCCGCTACAGGCACCGCTGGGCCCAGAGCGGCTCCCTGCAGTACATCAGCTTCCACCACTCCGCCCGCTACACCCTGAAGGACCCCTGCTCGTCGCCCACGCCCCCACCGCAGCCCGCCCCTCGACCGCCCTCCCTCCCGCCCTCGCTGCCCCTCCCGCCCCCGCCGCCCGTGTGCCCCGCGCCCCAGCCTCCGCCCTTCCATCCGCCCCCGCCCCAAATCCACCTGCTCCCGCCCCCGTCGCCCCACCCGGCCCCGCCCTTCGCCCACGCCGCCCCGCCCTTCATCCACACCACCCCGCCCAGCCCCCTCCTGCCGGCCCCGGACATGGTGGTGTACTCCCGAATCGGGGTGATGAGAACTTCCAGGCCCCCCAGCGCGAGTGGGAGCGGGACGCAGGTGATCCTGTTTGAGCACTCCTCCCTGTGATACCGCCGTGGTCGTGATACTGCCACGCCCTCGTACGTGCTCGCCGACTGCTTCTGCCGTTTTCCCTCTAGGCAAAGCTCATCTTCCACGTCTCTTGTCCTCCACATTCCTTCCTCCCTCTCTCTCTCACTCCCCCTCTGCATTCCTCCCTCCCTCTCTCTCTCTCTCTCTCCCTCCCTCCCTCCCTCTCTCTCTTCCTCTCTCCCTCCCTCCCTCTCCGGCAGTGCCCAGATCTGCATCCTGATGAACAGATGAACTGGAGGCCGCGCTCCTGTAAAGACTGGCAGTTAAAGCTGTGTTCAGTAAGCGTGTACCTCACACACGGTGTTGAGCTCCGCCGCTCCGCCTCCCCGAGGAGCCGGGTGACGCGCATCATCGCCTCGGAGAGAGGCTCGCACTCCGCGCGGTGCGACACTCCCGTGTCCAACAGCACCTTCCCACAATGCACCATGTCAAATACGACATGTGGCTAGCTTTGAGCTCTTTTGCTTTTTTTTTTTTTTTTCCAAAGTCATCGTTCGTTTTCACCCGGGGGTGGGGTGTGCTGCCTCCCCCAGATGCAAGACAGGAAAAAGGACCCGCATCAATCTCCATGAAACATACATTGCCTGTATGAATGCATACGTGGAGGATGAACTATTACATTCACATGACTGTGTAGACTGTTCTGTGAAATACAATAAAAGGTTGTAAATGTTCCATAGTATATGCTGTATGATTGAAGTGAGCAATTACAATCTAATACAGTGCTACTTTATTCTTCTCTTTAGGTCTATTTAATTTTGGGTTGAGAGAGCGAGAGAGAGAGAGAGAGAGATGTGGAGAGAGAGAGAAAGAGAGCAATGCAGAGAGAGAGAAAGAAAAAGAGAGTGATGCGGGGAGAGAGAGAGAGAGAGAGAGAGAGAGAGCAAACATTCACAGTGCACAATGTAAATTCCAATATGTACCTACAGCTTTCACACGCTAATGTGTATTTGCTGACTACAACTAGAGTATTGGCACTGAGAGAAATTTGCTAATGGTAATCAACTAATGGGTGCCATTATCATAGAACATGTGAGAATATGATTGTGGAAAGATTAGGCTTGAGTGGCACTGTATACTCTGTTCTGATCTCTGTCTCAATGACAGCTGGGCCAATATGATTTATGCTTTGTATTTATGGTTGTATTATGATTAAATGAATGAATTTGAATTGTACAGAATAAAACATTTTGGCCGTGAAAATCTGTCTGTGTGTGTGCTTGTGTGTGAAAGAGACAGAGGAGGATGGAGACAATGAGAGAGTGAGAGAGAGAGAGCAAGAGAGAGGGAGAGGTGGGTATGTGTGTATGTGAATGTTTGCCACTTTGCACATTTAGATTTTGAAAATTTTGAGAGAGCAGACATAGAAAATCGTTTTTCAGGTTTTGCCACAGATTTCCAATGAGCTTTAAGTCTGAGCTTTGGCTGAGCCATTCAGGAGTACTGACCTTGTTCGTTCAAGCGATTCCTTTGAAGCTTCTCCTGTGTGTTTGGGGTCATTGTCCAGTTGGAACATGTTGACCTAATGCCAGTCTCTTGTGGACTTAAACAGGTTCTCCTCAAGGATTTCCCTGTATTCATCTTCGTCCATCTTACCTTTAAAGGCAACAAGCCAGAGTTTTGGACTTTCGAGTCACTTGACTATGACTCCAGTCACAAAGGACTTTACTTTGACAAAAAAGAGTCTTCGCTTTAACTTTAAGATGGATGACTCATGACATGACTTGTGTTTGCCCTGGATGACTCCTGAAACTTGTTTACGTTTTCACAACCATCGACCGACTAATTTCACGAGAGGGGTGTTAAGAGAGTTAAATTTGTCCTGGTTTTTCCTCTGTTCCCCAAAAAGCTCCTATTTTATCCACACCGTAAAGGTTTAAAGTCGGTCTTAAAAAAGGAGTCATCTGATTGGCTGGAAGTGGTCAGAAAGAAATCAGCAGATCTGGCAGATCAAACTTTACTGCTGACCTTTTGGATGGCAAGGACTGAATATCATGAGTACGAGCAGAAAACATGAGTCAATGACCCATATGAGTCTTTAATGTCAGATAATATGCTGTGAGATATTTACAATCAGACCTGGGTCAAATACTTATCAATGCTTTACTGATCTTGTCTGGTGTGTTGGAACCAATGAAATACTCTCAAAAAGTGCGAACCCTGCCTTTTGGTCACATTGGCAGGCTCAATTACACCAGGCAAGATCAGTAGAGCACAGAAAAGTATCTGAACCCAAAACAAACACATATTTGACCCAGGTCTGTTTACAATGTATTTTATATGTTTTGTTATTTTGCTATCTAAATTTAGTGAAGCTATCACCTTAAACTGTGCTAGGTATTAAGTTAGCGTGTAACTTAACTAGAAAACTGGTTTTATCCACACAAGCGTGCTTGTGTTAGGTGGTTTATATAGCAAGCTACCACCATGGCAGCAAAAAAGCCAAACATTTTCTGTTTTTTTAGAGGCAGTCAAAGCGAAACAAAGTCTTTATTATATAAAAACATTCATGTACTATGCAGATGACAATGTAGACTGTGTCTGACAGAACATTGCATCTATGGCGCTTTGCATGAAAAGCTAATTAGATACAGGCTGGTAGTTGTACTAGCAGATATGCGTCTCTCGGAACAAATGCAGCTACACAAATATATCACGCTGGAAAAAGCTATTGACATGGCAAGACAAAGCGAGGAAGTGAAATGCAAACTGTCTAGCCTATGCGGCGACAGCAACCAGTGCTTAAAAAAACATGCTCTGTGGATAGAGTTGTGTTCAAAGAAAAAAGCTCAGTTTTAGAAAGTTACCCTTGCTAATTCAGAGAAAAAATAAGACTTTAACTGTCACAAATGTGGAAAGAGCTCCACACATCCAAATGCCCTGATGGCTAATGAAGTCACATGTCGTGCCTGTGGAAAGCAGGAACATTTCGGATGGGTGTGCACATCATCCAGAACGTGAATGAAGTGCAAGTGGAGGACGATTGCATGTTCCGGGGCAAAGTTTCCGCTGATGGAGATCCATGCGTGATCGGCCTGGAAGCAAACAAAAGAAACAGATTAAGTACAGTACAGTTTAAAATGGTGCAGACGTAACTCTGATTCCAGATTTTGTGTTCAACGGTGTTTAAGGAAAACTGGCCTACTGGAAGAAAAGCGAAAAGCACACCATTTAGCCCAGTACTACCTTAACAGGCTGCCATTTTGGATTGTCTCCACTCCTGAACATTTTGGCCACAGAGGTCACTGAAGGCCTGGAAGTTGTGGTGTGCGACATGGATGACATCCTGGTTTGGGGTTGCTCACAGGAAGAGCATGACCCTTGTCTTCACGCTGTGCTGAAGAAAATTGAGGGCAGTGGCATAACACTGAATCTGGAGAAATGTGACCTGCCAAAAACAGAGTTTAAGTTTCTCAGGTGCATATTATCTCTCAGAAAGGAATAAAATGTTATCCAGTCAAAACCACAGCAGTCAAAGAGATGCCTGAACCAACTAACATTGCTGAGTTTTGCAGCTTCCTTTGGATGGTAAACCAACTATGTAAGCTTATTCCACATTTAGCTGAAAAAAAAAAAAAAACCTATCAGACATCTGCTCTATAAAAAGAATCACTGTCTCAGTGGAACTGACCAGGTCAGAGCCTTCTACAGCCTTAAAGGAGAGCTCTCATCAACACCTGTGCTTGCTTTGTATGATCCAAAGAGGAAAATCAAAGGCTCCGCAGGTGCATCCTCCTCAGGATTAAGAGCAGTCCTGATGCAGAAATAGAACAAGAAAGGCAGGCCAGTGGCCTTTGCAGCACGGCCTCTCACACCAGTGGAACTGAGGTACGCCCAGATGAAAGAAGAAGCTCTTCGGCTCACATGGACATGTGAGAGATTCGGGCGTTACCATTGGGTGGCATTTCGAGCTGGAGACTGATCATAAACTGCTCCTGAGGCTCCTAGGATCTCAAGTTTAGGCCCATGCATTCAATGCTTCGGGCTAAAACGCATGAGATATCCCTACACAATTTCTCCTGTACCTGGAAAGAACCTGTGGACAGCAGATAAACTGTTACATGCACCACTGCAGTAAACATAGACACTGAACATATGGAAAGCACAAACATCTATGTGAACAGCATCATGGAATATCTTCTGGTGTGTGCTTCATACAAGGGTAACCTCAGAGAACCTTAAAGTAGACCGCATGTCCTCTAGTGTCATGAAAATGTGCCAGGATGGATGGCCTGAGTGCAATGCGGGCAGTGGTCCTTTAAAGCTCTACTGGGCTGTGTGTGCTTACTTCACTGCTCATGATGGTCTTCCGCCAAAAGGGACGCGTCAGGTCATTCCATCAGCAACGGGAATCGACGTGCTGGCCGAGCCGTATGAGGGCCGTCAGGGAGCGGTTAAGTGCAGGGAGTGACCTTGGCAAAGTGCGTGGTGACCTGGCCTTAGCCAACAACAACTGAGTAAACTGGTAATGAACTGCAGGACATGCATTGAAGAATTCACTAATTACAAAGAGCCTCTCATCCTAACCGCTCTCCCAGAATAAGCCTGGCGGAAACTGGGGGCGGAACTGTTCATTCTGACAAGCAGAACGTATTTCCTGGTAGTAGACTGCTACTCAAGGTTTGTGGGAATTGCTAATCTTTCCCTTACGTGACCCTCTGACATCAGAGTCCACTTGAAGTCCATATCCCCTCGTCGAGGAGTGCCAGAGATACTTATCGCAGACTAACGCCCGCTGTTCTCAGGGCGAGCCCTTCTCTACATTTGGTGTGACATACGGGTTCGACCACGTCACCATCAGCCCAAAGTTTTACCCCAAAACAACGGAGAGGCCAAATGAGCTGGGCAGACCGCAAAGAACTTTATTTTTAAAAATGCCAAGAATCCTTTCCATGCTAATGGCTAATCGTTCGATTCCACTCCAAAATGGCTACAGCCCAGCCCAAGTACTAATGGGGCACCAACTTCACACCACAGCCTTCCATCGCTGCTGAAAGCACCACTCCTTAATAGCCCCACTGTCTGCTCAAGCGAAAAGGAGAGAAAGAGTGGGGACTAGAAACGCTTCGACAAGCGTCACCGCACATGTGTCAGGGGCATAAGCAGGTTCTAAAAACTACCTAGGTCAAGAGACATGGCAGAGTCAGGATGAGGTGGGGTGGGGGGTTAGGCCAGGGAATGCTTTTTTTTCTCTTTAATTGGTTCGTTTAATTAAGGATGTATTTTACGGTGTGAATGCTGATAATAGATTTGGATTAGATTTGTGAAAATATTAAAGACCATTCATTCCCCTCATAAATCAATTGCAACTGATGCTCTCGCTAAAGAATGAAATTAAATATATGTTTTGTGAATGGACGTGATAAAAAAACACAGAGGACATGACCTCAGTGTCCTCAATGGTAGTTGTGGCCCTGTCCACTGTGATGCTTTCTCAGGTAAAGACAGCTTTAGGACACATTGTATTTTTGTAGACAGTAAGTAGGCTAATCACTTGTAAAGTCTTGCCCACGATATGCCCAGGACTGTTCAAAAACTATAATAACTGTTTTGACACATTTCCAGCAGAATTCTGTGATTCACAGCCATTCCTCCAGGGCAACACATATATCTTGCGATGTACTTTTTGCTCCAGGGCCTGTACTTGTTTTCTTATGCAAACATTTTATAGTATGGATTTAAAAGACCAGCAAGGCCTCAGACTTATTGGTTTCCTGTCTAATCTCCAGCTAGAGGAAACTCAGATATATTATATGCATAATTGATTTGAACTTATTTATCTTTGCTTCTTCTTTGATGTATAGCGATGGAATCTGAATTCATGATGAGCATTTTTTTCCCCCGCTAAACTGGATGATTCCACAGCGCAGACCCTAGTTATCAAAATAGCATCATCCAATTTGAGTGAATATTTAATGTTCATCACATTTCACCAGCACAGTGAACCAGTGATTAATGAAGCAGTCGCATTTAGCACCGTGAGCAGGAGCCAATGGTCACTCCCTCCTTTGAATTATTACACAAAGCAGGCTACAACACGCCTTGCCTGCAACAGGAAGTGTGTTGGGCTCACCAGTAGGAGATCTGGTCTCATTATACTATGTTATACCTATGGGGGAAAACAAGATATGTTCTTTTTTTCCTGTATGCCATGATTCACGCCTTGATAATATTTCCTGTGTGTCTTTGCACTCTCAGCACGTTTGCTTGATTTGAGCTATTAAAGCAGCTTCCTGTCTCATTTGCACAGTCCCAAGCTGCATTGGCTGGGTGCTGGGGGGGCACGTTATAGGCACTAACAATTTTGCAGTTGCAGAATGCAGTCAGAACTCATGTGTGGATTCTTAGAACTTCCATATAATTATGCAGTTATACCGCCAATACTACTTGAGCCAATCAGTGCCTTTCATTCTTTGTAGTTGATATTTAGGGCTACCATGGAGGCCTAGTAGTATTTACTACTAGGGAGGGCATGTGCATTTTAAAATTTTTAAATCTCAAAGAGTCAGTTGTAAACAGCCAACGGTCTTCTGTAGACTTATGTGTGTAAACAGAAATAGAATTTTGCCTGAATTCCGCTAAAATGCACAAGCAGATAATAGTATTAAATTTTCATACGTATGCAACACTATCATGTTAAAAATCAGATAATACATAAATCAGAGTCACCATCTGGGGCAGCATTGGCGTGAATCCTGTGCATTTTCAAACCTCAAGGAATGTACAGTACCTATGTGCGCCCAAAGAGGTTAACTTTTCCAAATTAAAAGTTACCAGAAAAAAGAAAACATTCTAAAAATAATGTCAGCACACTTCAAAACCGTTCAGCTTAAACCTGCTGAACTGTGTGAGGAACCAGACAGCCAACGTTGCCTTGGACACAAGTTTAGAGTTTGTAGACTTGAAATGACTGAATAGCAATACATCCATGAGCAGGAAAGCAGAGCATAGCAACGATGCTTGAAGTCAAGAGAGCTTTGATAGAGATTGACAGGTTGCCAAAGGGTTTGAAAAGAAGGAAATATTCATGGACAAGAAAAAAAATTGATAAAATAACACAAGAGAGTCTTGCTCCTCTACACTTCAATAAGGGTCTGAAGAGAAACAAGGATGGATTTATTGAAGAATTTATTAAATGAATTTTTCAGCACTGGTCAGATGGTTTGTTATGAGGTTGAAAGGACATCGGGCTGCTGAAGGGGTGGCAGTGCATTGTGGGAAGGGGAAAACAGGAGCTGAGCAGCGTGGGGAGAATGAACACAGCTCCGTAAGGCCGACAGATCTGTGTGAAATGTTTCTTGACAGACGAGGGGGAAAATAATTTGTGACAAGCAGTGCGCAGCTATAGAGTCCTTACAGAGCTTAGATTTCCTGAAGCACACGTCTGACTGCTTCTAGTGTGTCTTCACATTTAACTCATTTCCATCGCAATAGATTTATTGGTATTACCCAGAGTAGCGTGGCAGTCTGTGTTTTGGGTTTTTTTTAAATGGGTGAACAGGGCCACAGCAACCCAAAACCCCAACGGATCCATAATGAAAATAGTATTTCTAAAAGAGAATGAAATCATGCAATCCTGACAAAACCAGAAAGGCTTATTAACACATGAGATGTATGAGTCGTTACGAGATAACTGAGGTATAGGTCTACACCCCATCGTCATGGCTGTCTGGGTAAAGTTCAGTACGATTGGGTAAATGTAGTAATGCACACATAATGCACACATATATGGTTCACTCCATCACTTCTCTCAATGAGAGCTCAGACATTTCCACAACATCCTCTAAATTTCATCAGTACCAATCAATCACACCAATATTCATGCTCATGCAGGATGGTTGCTCACACAGTGTTCTGGAAGAGTACTGCCATGGATGGCTGAGCTATCGAAAAGCTGAAAGAAACGGTTTGTGGCGATTTGTGTTTAATTAAAATGCACTAGGGATGAACTTTGGTTGGTATCAGATTTGAAAACCTGCCTCAGTTTATTTTACATATTTATTTGCTCAAATAGTGGTGTCTGTTAAATTTTTAAATGCATACATTATAGTGTCATAGCATACTCACTCTTTATCTCTTTGAAGATAATTAACATTTTTATTGGGTTACTTTCTCTTAAACAGCAAACATTAATACACAAGCTCTAATGACTAATGTACCAAACACAAAGTACCAGGCTAATGAGTTATCTGGTACTTTGTGTTGCTTTTTTAGGCAACATGAATATTGATGAGGCAGACGACCCCAGATTTTGTTGCATTTGAAAAGCATTCCACTCCAGCTCCTGGTGTTCCTGGTAATCAGTTAGTAATCTTAGTGTTAAGAGTCAGGAGATCTGTACACAGTCTCGTAACTGTTTACTTGAGGCTTATAATTCTTAATGTTAGCTTGATTGTGTGCATGTGTGTGTGCATGTGTGGGCGTGTGTGTATATATATGGGTGTGTGTGTGTGTGTGTGTGTATGTGTATGTGTGTGTGTGTGTATATCTGTGTGTGTGTGTGTGTGCGTGCGTGTGTGTGTGTGTGTTTGCATATCTGTGTGTGTGTGTGTGCGTGCGTGTGTGTGTGTGTGTGCATGCGTGCATCATTTGACCACCGCTTACATGTCCGATTAAGTCTCCCAACCATGTTTTGACCTGGTTGAATATCTTCTCTAATGTCTCACAGAGCAAAATGTCCCTGTGGTAATGTACATTTAGATACTGTAAGATGTGCGGGAAAAAAAACAGACAACATCAGCAAAGAACAGCCCATAGTTTCTCTTACAGTTCTGCGTCAGTTCGCATTCCACACCCCTGACTGGTAGGGCTGATTCTCTGGATAAACATCATCACCTAGCTGAAGATACATTTCAGGCAAAAATAGTGCCTAATTTACACATAGCACCCCTTCATTACTTTCAAGATTTGAGATTTCAACTCAAGACTAAGTCTCATCTCATTATTGAATATTTGACTTTTATCAATGCAAATGTATTCCACAGACTAGCATAATTCACTGAATTTGCAGTCAATTTAATGAATACTTGTTTTTTCCTCATTATAACACAGTGGCTGGTTTGCATACCGAGATGACCACCGTACAAAAATTCTTGAGGATAGAGAATAGTGCATAATTGCCAGTATGCTGTAGAAATGGAAATACTGACCATAGTCTTAACACATGAGCCTCAGCAAATCCTCAGCACGGAGGGTTATATAATCAGGGACTGGAACACTGTAGCTCAGTTCTCTGTGCTTTATTTCCTGTACAGCCCATAGTTCCCTGTGCTTTATTTCCTGTACAGCCCATAGTTCCCTGTGCTTTATTTCCTGTACAGCCCATAGTTCTGTGCTTTATTTCCTGTACAGCCCATAGTTTCCTGTGCTTTATTTCCTGTACAGCCCATAGTTCTCTGTGCTTTATTTTCTGTACAGCCCATAGTTTCCTGTGCTTTATTTCCTGTACAGCCCATAGCTCCCTGTTCTTTATTTCCTGTACAGTCCATAGTTCTCTGTGCTTTATTTCCTGTACAGTCCATAGTTCTCTGTGCTTTATTTCCTGTACAGCCCATAGTTCTCTGTGCTTTATTTCCTGTACAGCCCATAGTTTCCCGTTCTTTATTTCCTGTACAGTCCATAGTTCTCTGTGCTTTATTTCCTGTACAGTCCATAGTTCTCTGTGCTTTGTTTCCTGTACAGTCCATAGTTCTCTGTGCTTTATTTCCTGTACAGTCCATAGTTCTCTGTGCTTTATTTCCTGTACAGCCCATAGTTCTCTGTGCTTTATTTCCTGTATAGCACATAGTTATCTGTGCTTCATTTCCTCCAATAAGCCGTCAAACATCACAATGACGTCTGAACCGGAAATGGATAGAAACAGCCAGCATCATTACACCAGCCAATCTGAAGCTTATTAAAGTGACCGTTGTTGAAAGCAGGACTAAGCACCATGATGTTATTATCGAAAGATTCATGGTTTTAGCCCCTTTCTAAGAAGACCAAACTGGAATATGTTAGGGAGTAATTCAGCTGAGCTATCGAATACGTCTTCGAGATGGAAATTTACTCCTGCGTTTAAGAGCAGGTGTGATGGTTGTAAATTCCAAATGGCGGGCCTCAACAGCCAGTGCTACGCAGACATGAGGGCTTTCAGTTGATTATTTTAATCAAGTGTTGTGGATTAGCATTCAAACTTAAAATGGGAAAAAACCGAAACCAAGACCCTTATGGCAATCTGTGGCCACACTGAGCCCCGACACCCCATAAATAGCTCCAGTTCCAGTGTCTCTTCAGAGCCCATTAGCCTCTGCAGGAGCTGGGACTCATAGATTGTATGTGCAGATTAGGGTATCAGCTTGACTTTTAATTGCCCCAAGGACATTTCCTTTGATGTTTGTGTGTGTGTGTGTGTGTGTGTGTTGGGGGGACAAAGGAAAGCAGGGCATCCAAAGCAGGCTACTTAGTTACAATATAATCTGTATGGACCGTGAACTGTAATCTATGAGATGCTATCCAGGGCTGTCATGAGATTCATGTGGGTTATCTGTCCTTGAAATTTCAATGCAGCCACTGTGGTACTTATGCTGAGGAACACCTTCAACGATTATTTTTCCTCACCAACAACCATTTTTCCTGGCCTTCCTGGGATATGCACACATTAGTCAATGACAGAATCCTGCTCTGTAGAACATTTACCCTTAAATTATTATATGCTAATTTATATTTTCTACATTTTTTAAATAAGCGTAATTGCACAGCCACTGATGCATTGACATACAATTGTGCATTTTGCTTAACATCAACCACACATTTAAATATGGAATAAACAAGTTATTTTAGTCTTGTGTTGATAATAAAGCATTTATAAACTCTGAAATACAAACAAAATAAAATTGATAACCACTAGCAGATAAGATTTTTCTCAACCGATTTTCTTAAATGCTAAATGGCTTCACAGTGGATTTGTTTGTCTGACACCAAAGAAAATCTTAAATCTTTCTTGTCAAGGAACGTTGTAAACTAACAGAGACTGTGTAGCACCTTCCACCATACACTCAGTGCACATTACTCTCCACTGAGAATCAGAGCGTATCTTCAAACAAAAACTCAAATTTACTGAGAGTGTAGACTGTCAGGCTCATAACCTTAAACAGTAGTTAACAGTAGTAGCCTGACAAGGTTGACATTCCAGAACATTCCGTGAGAATCTGTGGCTGGATTGCCATGGAAGTTCAGCCAACTTTTTGGGGATGTGTTTGTAAACAAACGGTCAATAAATACGTATGCCGAATGGTGGCCGCATAGGAGGCAGTGCTTCTAGCCACACCAAAATCCTATGGCATGATTCTGGATAAAACGTTGCTTTTTCAATCTCTGCATTTTTATATGTACTCAATATAATTAGTCTCTTGTGTGGACATCCAAAGATGCAGGTTCATAGATGTAGGGAGCGAAAAATCTTCAATCTTCAAAAGTGCTTCAGCAATTACTCGATTAACTTTTCCTCAAATTGGCTGATATGTTCTCTCGGTTACGGGTTTCAGACTTTGCGGCAGCAACTGCCAGAGTAACGTCAGAATTAGTTTCAGTCACAGCCTCCCCCCGCGAGTGACAGTGATTTAAATTATAAGTGGCAGGCAAGATTTGTAGGTAAAAAGGGAATGGTAATTTTTGTTCTGTGACTGCAGTCATTTCATGAAGCGAAATATGCATCCTTCAAGCCCGGGAACTCAGGCTGTTGAAATGTTAAAAGGGATTCTCGGCTTCTCCCTATTTACAGAACAGCAGGCCTCACAAAAGGACATTTTTGTGTTCTTATGCTTTTTTCGTGAGGTGGTCTCGTATGAATGTGCCGTGTCAGATTTAGCAAAAGCTTACAACTTCAAAAAAAAAAAAAACACTGCCCCTAACTGCCATAAATGATTCGCATAATCATGATGAATGCCACCCGTTCGTAAATGAGCACATGTTCATGAGAATCGTGAATTAGCTACATTTACACTGTAAAAGTGTCATATAAGGCTAGCCATCCCGCCCCATTAGCCCCAAGCTGTCATTCATAGAAATAGCATCCAAGAGTAAAACAAACTTCACAGATTTGCTGCTTTCAGAGTCCTCCTTTCAGTGATCAGTCAATGTAAACATATACTCAATTAAAGTGGCCCCTTTATTAGGATCTTTATGAACCTGATCTCTAGCTGTTGAATGAGGTGTGCTTTGTTAGGATTGGAGTGAAAACCTACAAGGACGGTCAATCTCCAGAAACAGGACAGCCCTAGTGTACACATTCAGTTAAAATATGCAATGTCTTTCTCTGACCACGGATATTGGTCTGTTGTAGCCCGACATCAGTCATATCAGGAAAAAAAAAAAACGAACACAATATCCGTGTAGATTTTCCGACTCCTCGGTTCACCCCTACCTCTGAGGATCACCTTTGGCAATATTCACCAGGAATAATATTATCAGGATATCCTCTGGAGGCACAGAGAAGCCTTTTATATTGCCATGTTGTGTTCTGCAAGGGCTCAGTTTTTTTTATTGGATACAACAGGAGAAGCCCATGAGATGGAGGTGTCTAACACGAGAATCAAACTGAGGAAAGGCAGTGTGTTACCCGCTCGAGTGCCGTGCCTGCTGTGGAGGAGCGGGCGACCCGTGCTTAGAAATGGAGGAAATGCGATTTGAAGTGCCCACACTTGAGGGATGTAGAAATAGAGACGATTGTTTGTCCTTCAGAAACAGGAAGAGTATTATGTTTCTGCTCTATCTTAGAGGAATAAAAATTTGTATTGCAATAAAAAAAACAGTAACTGGCGTATTATACTTCAACGCAGGGTCGGGCGAGGAGAGCCAGATCTGTTTCTGGGTTTCGTTCCAACTTCTGCTCTTAATTATTTAATTGCCCCAATAATTGTATGCGCTCTGACATTTTAGCAAGATTTCTTGATACGCTCATCAGTCACAACTGATAATTGTTCTCATGTCCCCAATGCCAATGTTTTACTATAGTCCAATATACGTACCGGGGAACCCGTTTTGGTGTGAAGAGTTAATTAGCTGATTGAGCCAGGGTAATTGGTGGAATCAAACACACTGGCCATCTTGGAATGGAATTGCCCACCCCTGCTCTAAGGTGTAATGTGATTCTTAGTGTGTGTAGGCCTCTATTTCAATGTATTGAGAAAATGTTGAATAGGATTAAGCTGTTTTAACATGATGGCCTGATTTCCATTGCCGTTCATTTGGGTAGGAGGGGCACACACACACATGCACACACACACACACACACACACACACATTCCCACTGACACCAAGATTCAAGCAGGCAGAGAAAGTTTGCGTTTGAATGTGCAGATGCTGAATTAGCGATTTGTGAGTAAACCTGCTTACAGTAGTGGGAGCCGTGAAGGCGTGAGAGCAATTTTAAAAAACCTCAGTTGGGTTGTTCAGCACGTAGCGCCCATTAGCCGGAGGAACGGAATTCATGCATTCTGATTTGCAGGAGCCGCACAGTCATGCTAATGCTTGTGCTGAGTACTGAGAATCTTGGCTGGGTCAGAATGACACTGCTGGGGGCTACTGGGTCTGATGATCAATTTATAAACAAAAAACGTGCCTGCCAAAGAAATTATGTAACCATAATGCTATCACCTTCAGAACCCATTTGTTTTGGGATAAAGAAAACTTGATCAAAATCATCCGGCATCTTGCTGCTCACTACGGAATCACAATTGCCTATTTCTGTACTTTCTGTACTCATAGTACTTTTTAACAAAAAAAAAAAAAAAAACCCTGCTTGTATTCAGTTGACATAGTTTTGGGGACGAAATCCAAAAGGCCATCTGGTTTATCAGTCCCAAGTCAGTGCGTAAAGTCGGTGACATTTCAACCGATCTGGCGGGAAAAAGCCAGGGCTGAAGACGCTCTACTGAACACAATGAGCATGAAGAAGAAGGACGGAAGGTGACCTTTCACCCCAATGTAGACCGTAAGAGACTTCGGTCACGCTAACGGGCTTGTTAGCGATGGCTTTCCAGAAAGTGGAATCTTCGCAGATGCTTAGCTTATCGTTCCATTTATCGGTGGAGATTGAAGTGATGTCACAGGTGGTCTGTTATCGAGGGTTGTGAAACCCCCAAAAATGCCGGCTGAGTCGTCGACAGTTTAGAAGCTTTTAAACGCGAATAAATGTTTCCCTGCCTGAGCAGGATGTACGTAGCGACACGTTTCACGACTTGCATTTTCACCGGTCATTAGTCTTTACTGAGCTTCCTTGGATTTGTTGATCAGAAAATATGCACGAAACAAGGGCACGGTTTAGCTGGCCTGCAGCCGAAGCTGTGTGCCGCCAGATATTCACGTCCAAACCTTATCCGTTCAGCCCGGGATGAAACTGGGGCAGAGGAGTGGACCGTGCATGCGGTCACAGAGATCCGGGCGCGGTTCATTTTTGGTCCAGTTGTCGTACTGTGTTGGGTTTCTGTGGCCGAACGAACCGTTTTCAAAATTCTGTCAATAAACCGCTCTGCGGTGTTGTCATCCGTTGTCTGCAACCCAACAACAAGGAACGTTGTTTACAGTGATACCAGGACTTACCTGAAGGTTCAGGAGAAAAGTCACTTCATTGGATATGGTACCGTAGCTAAGATGGCTTAGCAGATACATTTAACTTTTACATTTTTTTTTTCCCGTCCTGCCTGATACTACCCAAATATCCATTTTTAAGAGAAAGCGTATAGCAGCATCTGTATCACGGTGAGACTATATCAGAAAATGCGGTATGATTTTCAGTGTCATGAATGGGTGGAGCACGCCCATGCTGTTTGCCCTCTGAGAAACGAAATTTCCAATCTCTGCGTTCGGGGAGAGATTTCGGCCCGCTCTTCGGCAGGCGAAGGAAACGTGGTCGGGCATGAGGCTCACGCATTTACCCGCCTGCAAAGAAAACCTTCAAAGTCCTGACCAGACCTACTTAAATTTCCTCCTGCGTTCCGGAGCGTTTGAAGAAATGCCTTTTGTGCGAACCGGGAGCGATGACCGGCGCTCAGAAAAAAAAGAAAAAAAAGAAACCCTTGTGGACCTGTCATTTCATAAAAATGCATGGAGCCCCCCGCTCCATGTGCGACTCATAAATACGACCTGACGGGCGGCCCATAAATTGCTGTGATAGATGCGCGCGTCTGCTCGCGCCGCGCCTGCCCGGTAAACATCCGGTTTTGAAACCACGGCTCCCGCGTTCCTGCGCGAAACCGGCCGCTCTCGCTCTCTGACCGCGCGCGGGGATAACGCCGGGGCGCGGCGGGAAGCGGGCGGGTCCGAGCCGGCCGAGCCGCTCGCGCGTTCACGCCGCGTCCGTTTGCCGCCCTTGTGCGTCGCCGAGCACTTTTAACTCGAACTCTTCTCCCGTGCGCTCTCAAAGTGTTTGTCTTGTGCCGTTTGGCGTAGTTTGTGTATATTAATTCTGAAATAACTGCCGATTTTTAAAAATGAAATGGATTGTTTCCTGACGGCCTTCAATCAAATTCAATCAAGCAAATTTTATTTATAGAGCACATTTCATGCAAGTGATGCAGCTCAATGTGCTGTACATAAAAATAAGAAAGAAGTAATTAAAAAGTGTTACAGTGGAGAAAATAGAAAACAGTACAAATAGAGATACCAAAAACATTATACCGAGAGAGCTGAATAAAACATAATAAAAGAACAGTTGGCCTTCCAACTGTTATGTCCTTATGAGACATTAGCTGTGGATTGTTCGGCTTCTAGTTTTTCTCTGCAGGGAACTTGACCTCATTAATGTTATTGATGTTTAATTCTACTGCATGGTGATAGCTGTTCCGAACTCTCTATTTTAACAGAGGCACATTGGCTCTAATGTATATTTCAGGCAAATATTGATTCCGCACAAAACAATGTGCTTCCGCTCTGTATTTTATTAAAATAACCCCCTCCCCCACCCCCTCCCCAAGCATATTATTGGTTTACTGTCTTTAAAAGCAAAAATAATTAATAAAATTTGACGGTGTGCTCCTTACTAAACAAATGTTTCTTGGGAAGCTTGCTGCAGCAAAGCAGTGCAATGTTGTTTTTATTTTATTTGCGGCCTGAAATTTCTTTATGAACGTCAACAGGCACCACAGTTTTAGCAGCTCGATGGTTATGCAAGCGAAGCATCTAAATTCGGCTCCAGCGTTCCCTCAGGAAGTGGCAGAAGCTCAAACGGTCGTCTTGTTCTCAGCCCAGATGCCCAGCATTCGCCTTTTTCAGAAGGAGAGGGAGTTTGCAAACTCAGGGACTCGCTTTTCTGGGCTCTCCAGTTGCCCTGCTGAGAGACTCACCCCCCCCCCATTAAGGCCGCTTAATCTCTGATCTGCTGAATCGCCTCTCCGCTGAGTGATGGCCGATTAGCTCCACACCGGCTCAGGGGTGTAAAGCATCCAGATCTCCGGAGGAGAGCCCTGCCTGTCGAGCTTCCCGCTGTAGCCATTCGCGCCTTTCTGAAACCCCTCGCAGAACTCCGCATCGCATTTACTGTGTATTTTAGGCCTTAATCTTCTGCTTTTATCCTGACCGACATTCACAGCTTATATTCTTATATGCTATCCGTTTATACGGCTGGATATTTAATGTGGTAATCCAGGTGAAGCACCTTCCTCAAGGGGACCGCAACAGGTCCCCCACCAGGGATTGCAACCTATTTTTGGTCTAGTCTAGTTTCCCTAAACCCCACCCCACCCTGAATTATACCTCATCTTTAACTCCACCCATCCTGAACTCACCCCCCCGTTTAACTCCGCCCCATCCTAAACTCCACCCACCCTGAGCTTTGCCCTGTTGAAAAGTCACCGCTGCTGTGGCTGGTTTGGTTGGCCCTGCCCCATAAGGAACACCAGAGAAACCCACATCAGTCCCAAACACGTGGAATTATTTCTGCAGAAACCCGGGAGCCCCTCCTGACCTCCACGCCCCTCACCTCTCCTTTGCACTGTGCTCGTGGGTACGAATTATGAATAAATAGGAAGAGTGGTTCTTTCCAAGTGTCCTCTGCGTGTGGGGGACCTCAGAAGCTTCCCATGCACAGGCAGATGGCACAGGCGACTACCAGGGGCCTTTGGTACGTTCACCATCTGCACAGCTCTGTCTCACAAACCTCTGCATCTGTGTTTTCCTCTCATAATAAGAGGAGTGCCACTCTCACAGCCGGCTTGTTTTCTCTCATTGGAATATGCGACTGACAGACATATGAAAGACCATGATGGCGAACATTCAGTAATAAAAAGTTAGGGAGATATGTGCATTTTTTGCTGGATTTTATTTGCTACACAGCAGTGGTAACTAACCCTGCTCCTGGAGATCTTCCACCCTCTAGGTTTTCACTCCAACCCTAACAAAGAACACCTCATTGAACAGCTAGAGATCTTGTTGAGCTGCTAATTAGCAGAGTCAGGTATGGAAAATTAGGGTTGAAATGAAATGAAATCTACAGGATGGTGGATCTCCAGGAACAATGTTGGTGTCCACTGTTATACAACCAAAGCGACAGGTCTAATGGCCGGCCTGCGACTGGACAGAGTTCATGCTGACAGGCAGACCCCCTTTCGTTGTTCACTTTCTGTCCCTCTCTGTTTCGCGTTCTCTTGGCCGAGATCAGTGACTCTAAACTTCCCCCCTTCACAAGCCTTTCCAACACACAGCATCAGATTCTGGAGTGATGGTGTCATAGAGAGCAGAGGGGCTGACTGGACGTCCCTGAGTCCGTGAGCGGGGCAAAACCGCACCCCAAAGTGCCCTCTCAGGTGCGGGCACACTACTGATGGTTATATAAGGCACCCCGTTTGGGGATTCCACTGGGTATATAGATACATCTATCCAGGCTAAGGGGGTATAGATAATGGATGGATGGATGGATGGACGTTTGAGAATCCATGGGGTGCACCGCGCTGAAGACTGGAGCGACCTTGTCTTTACCGAGAGCACGGTCTCCCTCGGTCCCCTTGATTGCCAACCCTTGATCAGTTCAAATTGTGGGGTTGGAGGGGGGGGGGTGTTATATAAGCTTACCGTGTGCATTATCTATCCTTCTGTTCGTCTTCTGTTCGCTTGGCCTTATCCGCTGGCCAATCAGTGAGCCACTCCGTGTAATAGGGTCTGCTAAATGAACACATGTAAATGACATGTAAATGCATACAGCGGTCATACATCTCTATTCGTGCTCGCGTGTCCAGTGCCCGGAATAAATTACGCGCCGTGGGTTTTTACATATCATCAATTGATATGCGGGATGATTAGAAAACTAAATACCCTCTGCTCAAGGTTACAGCTGCAGCCCCCGAAATGGGCCTACTGGCACCTGACTGATATGGACACAACATACAACATGTATGCAACACATTACGAGTTACACACAAATATCCAGTACAAAATGTGCGTGTGTGTGTGTGTGTGTGTACAGCACCACATGCAATTCACAACATGGACACATTACACGGCAGGTGCATTACGCACATAATGTACGCAATGTACAAATAGTACATTACTCAGGGGTGGGGCAATAGAGGCTATGCCAGTGAGGGGTGGGGCAGTAGAGGCTATGTCAGTGAGGGGAGGGGCAGTAGAATCTATGCCCGTGAGGGGTGAGGGGCAGTAGAGGCTATGTCAGTGAGGGGAGGGGCAGTAGAGGCTATGCCAGTGAGGGGTGAGGGGCAGCAGAGGCTATGTCAGTGAGGGGAGGGGCAGTAGAGGCTGTGTGAGGTGCCTTGTGGTATCTATTTGCTGTTCAGTGCACTGGATCTGTACAAGGGCACAGCATCCTGTGTTGTGTGTGTTGAGCTATTGGTGGGGAGAATTGTATTGCTCCTGACATATTTTCTCTCCCTTTGCTTTGTGTAAAGTTGCCAATTCCTGGGGTTTATGGCCTCTCGCATGCTCCACTACACACTAATGCAGTCTGTTCCCTGGAACAGCTTTCTATCACTGCTTCAATGGGGAGCCATCTGAGAGAGGGGGAGAAAGAGAGAGAAAGGGAGAGGGACTGTGTAGTGCAAGCGAGTGTGTGTGAGAGTGTTTGTTGCGTGTGTGTGTGTGTGCATGTTTGTATGTGAGTGCTTGTGTATGTGTGTGTGAGTGGCCATGTGTGCGTGTGTGTATGTGCATGTTTGTATGTGAGTGCTTGTGTATGTGTGTGTGAGTGGCCATGTGTGCGTGTGTGTATGTGCATGTTTGTATGTGAGTGCTTGTGTATGTGTGTGTGAGTGGCCATGTGTGCGTGTGTGTATGTGCATGTTTGTATGTGAGTGCTTGTGTATGTGTGTGTGAGTGGCCATGTGTGCGTGTGTGTATGTGCATGTTTGTGTGTGAGTGGTTGCCTTCCATTGCCCCTGTCTGGGGTCCCAGTTCCGGGCTTCGTTCGTGTGGTTGAGCGCAGGGGGCGGTCTGTCAGGTTCCAGCCGCGGAGCCATCGATCGTACCTGGCTAAACCGCTGGCTAAACCGCTACCGTTTCCATCCAGCTCCATCGTTCCCGGGGATTCCCGTCGGGAATCACGATGGCGGCGAGGGGAGGCGGGGAGGCGGGGAAGCCGGGGAGGCATCACCGCAGGCCCCCTTTCTTCTCACCGTGTTCCTGTCACCGCCGGCGGCGCCCCGCGGTCCTGATTAGCCGTCGCCTCTGAGAGAATCCATTACTGTTTCTTGTTGACAAATGCGAGGAGGTCCTCCGTCGAGGCCCTTCGGGATCGACGGAGCCCCGCGTCGTGAAAACGTGTGATAATTGACAAAGTCATTAGCCGCGGCGTTCGAATGTTCACGGAGAAGAAGAAGGGGGGGAAAAAAATCACTAAACGACTGGGGAGTAGGACAGATTACAAGAAGAATTTTAAACACAATTAATCTGACAAGGCTGCATCTTATTATGATGATCAACAGCTCTTTGAATTAATGCTCGCAGAGCTATAATTAATGTCACCTCGCCCAGGAAAACAATCTGTAAGATATAATTGAAGCGGAACGGAACTTGCTCATGGATGGAATTGAATTCTCTTTCCTCTTTTGTGTTTCTGTGTGCTTTCGCATTATCTGCATCTCGAGCCAATCAGCAGGCTCACGCATGGTCGACCGCGGCGATACCGCGGTTTCCCCAACTCCCAATTCAGTCATCCGCCGGACACTTTTAGCCACCATTCACGACAATTTTGTCACGCTCTTATCCAATATCCATGATTCATAATTTCATAAATTTTGGCATATGCTTTTAGCCACAAGTAAAAACCTTCATCATTTTGGCTTAGGCTTTTAGCAATAATTTACTATTTAGTCATTTGGCAGACTTCTTAGCTATTTACACAGTAAGCAAACACCAGAGTGATACAGTTTACATGAAAAGTTACAGTCATGTAAGTGGCATCATCAATGATGTCTGCCTCAAGACCTGCTAGATAAAGGCAAGAGAAGGGATCATTTATTTATTTATTTATTTATTTATTTATGTTTTAAATAGAGGTATTGTGGTGTCGTCTGAAGAGGTGAGGTTTTGCAGAAAGCCACCAGTGAGCCAGCCTTCCTGACTGACTGATCGGGGAAGGTCGTTCCTCCATTCTAACCAATCAGCACGGCTCGTTGCTTTGAATCACTGCAGACTGTGTTATCTGACACATCAGCGGGCGCCATTATTACCAAACGCATCCCCAGTGAAAGCGGAGAGGGGAAGGGGACAGAAGTGCGAATGCGTCCCCTGTAGTTACGTGCTCTATAGCAGGGGTGCACAACTCCGGTCCTGGAGGGATGTTCTGTGTACTGGTTTTTCTTCCAACCAGTTACCTTATTTTTAATTATCTGACAGGTCAATAATCTATGCTGGTTCAATACTGTACATGAGCACAGTAAAATCTTTAGGATACACTTGCAGTCTGGGGCTGTGGCTGGCACTTATACAACTGTCAGATCAAGTTATGATTGAGCTAATTAAATAATAAAGAGCAGAAGTTGGCACAAAATCCTGAAGTGGATCGGCCCTTGTTGGGCACCCCTGCTCTATAGTTACATGCCCTGTAGTTACGTGCTCTGTAGCTTGGCTCCATGTCCTGTGTCTCCATGCCTGCCTATCTGCTCCATTTCAGCCAGATCACCACAGCTCTTTCTGTCCTGAATCTCTCTCTCGGACCGACTCAGCAGCCGCGCGCTCGAACGTTCCACTGATTTATTTTTGATTGACAGGGCAAAGGAGGCGCGGAACCCGGAAGATTGGCGGACGGCCCGCCGATGAAATAATGAGGAATTACCAGAAATGAGAAACGGGAGAAGGAAACGACGGGAACATTACCCGCTCAGATTAACGGTTTAACGGCTGGCGGTTCAGGAGCGATGAAGCAAACCGCCGTAATAAAAGCCACTAGAGTTTTTAGCTTGTTAAACTCGGCCAGCTAACGGTCGCTAAAGCCGCTGATTACCGTCCATTATACTCCAATTATTCCGAGGTGAGAGTTTTGGGGTGGGGGGTGGGGGGGGGATGGGGAGGGGGGGGGGGAACACTCCAGACAAAACACAATAGTGCCGCATTTGCATAAGTGCCTAAACCTATTATTGGAAACTGAGGAGAATGAGAGAGAGAGAGAGAGAGAGAGAGAGAGAGAGAGAGAGGGAAAAAAATGGATTTGGACTGAAATTATTCATACTTATTAAATTATTCATATTTATTCAGAGATACTGTGGGGATTATCTGGGTCTCTGTGAATGAAAAAAACTGCTTTCTTTTCTCTATGTATGTCATGTGGTGTATACATACTGAAAGTGATTATACTATACTCTATACTCTCGGGGAAATCGGAATCGTGTAGGTAACATTAGCACTAATACAGCCTTACGAAATAGTTTAAGCAAACAACCAAGCTCAAAAAGCCAGTTTTTAGCGTTATGGTCCTCTGTCAGTTTATTACTGAAAAGAACACATGGCTATTAATCCCTCCAAACAGGAAATGTTACTTTATCGTTATGCCCATGAATTCAAAACAAGAAGATATAGCTAACTACGCTGTTAGGCAAAATAACAAAATGGCTATAAATTGCACATGGATTAAACATAGTGATCAGTAGTGGGGCTGCCCATCTCTGTTCCTGGAGTTCTTACCATTCTGTAGGTTCATTTTGCCACCCTAATTTGGCACACCTGATTGCACTTATTAGCAACTCAGTACGATCTCTAGCTGCTGAACGAGGCTTTGTAATGGCTGGATTGAAAACCTACAGGAAGGCAGATCTCCAGGAACAAGGTTGGTCCGCTCTGGAGGGTATTTCAAAGCAGGATTACCGAATTACCTGGATGACTGCACTGAGTAAAACCCGGAACAGCTATTTTTACAGTCCATGTTCCAGATTTGGGACAGTTCCCATGTTTTATTCAGGGCAGTTATCCAGCGAACTCAGTAATCCTGAGTTTGTGAAACAGGGCTCTGGTCTACGGTATGCAACACAAGCTGAGAGAATCTGTCAAAATTGAGACTTTCCAAAATAACAAACATCATCCATGGAAAAGAAATGTTTTGGTATTTTTTTCTGCTGTAACTTCTGAAGAAAACATGTTCAAAATTGTGGTCAGAGGCAATCAGTTTCCTGCTGACAAAACCTGTGGACACTTCAGACAGCAGCTGAAGTAACTACCACTCAATCCCAGTGATGACCCAGGGATTGTTCCGGAAATAGAGTGTGTCACGAAATGCTATGAGCTGCTCCTGCCCTCTTAAGCTACATCAGGCTATGGTGCGGTTTACCTCAAAATATTTTGGGCTGTCCCCTGTCCAGGACTGTTGTAAACACTGGCGCCTGTCCCTGAATCTCGGTCCGAGTTCAGCTTTCAGAACTCCAGTGAGGAGTCAGAGCTGCCTTTATCTAAAAGCCATTTCCCCATAGTCTGATTCAGCCTCGCCATGAACATTCAGTATACTTAGTATACTCAGGGTTACTGTATCCTAACACACAGAGGGACCTTGGTGAATATTCTGAGGTTCAGAATAAGACTGTTATTGGGAGGATCTGTCGCTGGCTTTCAGCCACCCTGAATGAAGCCAGAGGTGTCATCAAACAAACTTCTCATTTGCTGTGGAACTGATGAGGTTTTTCTCTTTGCCGTAGGTTATAATTTCTCCTCTGATCGTGAAAGGGTTATCCCAGCTCCTCTGATCATGAAAGGGTTAGTATTTCTCCTCTGATCGTGAAAGGGTTATCATTTCTCCTATGATTGTGAAAGGGTTATCGTTTCTCCTCTGATCATGAAAGGGTTAGTATTTCTCCTCTGATCGTGAAAGGGTTTTTGTTTCTCCTATGATCGTGAAAGGGTTATCATTTCTCCTCTGGCCGTGAAGGGGCTATTTCTCCTCTGATCGTGAAAGGGTTAGTATTTCTCCTCTGATCGTGAAAGGGTTATTATTTCCCCTCTCATTGTGAAAGGGTTATTATCTCTCCACCCGGTTATCCCTGCTCCTATGACTGAATTACTACTGCTGTTCTGTTCTAGATTCAACTGTGAAACTCATCTTGAACAGAAATTAAACTCTTGTACTTCTGTATTGCTTCTTGGCCCAATATAAAACATTAATTGTTAATTGAATGCATGTTACTTTTAAATTGCTTGTTGATATTAGGTAGAACGGAGTCTCACAGAGAGTGAGTGTGACTGTGTGTGCGTGTGTGAATTTATGCACATGCATGTGTGTGTAATGAGCGCGCTTTCACAGATGTGCGTGTGTCTGTGTGTGTGTATGTATGTGTGTGTATGTGTGTCTGTATGTGTGTGTGTGTTTGCTGGCAATAACGTTCTTGGCACTGTTGTGCCCTCTTCTCTTGTTCACTGTTGTGTAACACCGGGGTTGCCCTCCTCTGACCTCTCCCACTACAGACACGAAAGCTGTTTTCGCAGCCAGGCGTGTGAATTATTCGGAGTCGTACATCTGTGCAGAAGGGGGGAAAGCATGGTCCCTCCTGACCCCCCGAGTCCCTGAAGAGGTCTTCACGAAGCCCCGGCCTCTCGTAGCTTATTCCCAAAAGCACGTGCGGTGTTCTTCATAACGGGATCGTTTATCATGTGATCTTCCGGGGCCCACAAGGTTATAATCTTTAAACCGTTTAGCGCTAATGCGCCGCGGCTAGCGCTTCTGCGGAGCGAGAATGTAAAAATGCAATAAAGAGGGAGGACTTGTGCTCGTATATTAAAGCCATTATTCATGCGAGTGCGCGTGGGGAATCCCGTTCACATCCCCGTAACAAGGCACACAGCTAACATCCCGATAACAAGCACAGAGCTCCCATCCCACTACGTAACACGGAGGTCACATCCTACTACTTAACACAGAACTCACATCTGCCAAATTAACCCAAATCTCACATCTGCCAAATTAACCATTAACACATATCTCACATCCAACTAATAAATAGCATAACATAACATAACATAACATAATGACAGAAACAGGCCATGCAGCTCAACAATGCTCACCATTTTCCTACCACAAAAGGGTACTTAGCGCTCCCATTTATCAACAAACTAGATCGTATCTAGCACCGTATCAAGTCTGGTCTTGAAAACCCCCGGAGATTCTGCCTCTACAACATGACCAGGCAAACAATTCCACACAGTAAACGCTCTGTGAAGAAGTACTTCCTAATGTCTGTGTGGAATTTGCCTGTTGCTAATTTCCATTTATGCCCTTGTTCTGCTGGCGGTGCTCGTACTCCAGAAGAATCCATTGTGTTTCACTTTGTTAATCCCTCTTATGGATTTAAGAGCCTCAATCAAATCACCCAAAGTCTCCTTTTACTAAGCTTATAAAGAGATTAAGTATCTTAAGTCTTTCCTCATAACTTTTATCTTTCAAACCAAGAACAAATCTAGTTGCCCTTCTTTGAACTTTTCCGCAGCCTCATATCTTTCTTGTGTGATATGGCATGGTTTGACAAAGGCATTGTATAAGATAAACAGAACTTCCTTGGATTTATACTCAATGCTATTGGCTAATAAAAACTGTCTTCGAAGGACGGCCTCTTTTTGGTCTTTCTGGTTTGTATACATCTGTCTGTGGTGCACGCCATGTGGAGATGAGCCCTTACGCAAAAAAGTAATGTGAAATTTAGCTTTTTACATGTGAAAATCATAATTTCACATGTGAATTTCCCACTTTCCCATGTGATTTAAAACATTCACATTTGAAAAGACAAATGTCACTTGTGAACTGGAAATTATCACATGTGATTGGCTTTTTTCACTTGAAATGGAAATGGGTCACATGACGCCATGAACGTAAAGCACGTGACTTGAAATAGCATCGCTAACCTTTTTCTGCTCTCAATTTTACAAGTGGGATTATTTTCATAGTTCACATGTGAACTCTTCACATGTTGGATTTGGTTTTTGAACACACAATCTCTCTTTCTCACTCTGTCTCGCTCCCTCTTTCTCTCTCTATTTAACTATATCTCTATTTCTATCTCTCTCTCTCTTTCTCTATCTATCTCTATCTCTGTCTCTATCTCTCTCTCTCTCTATCTTTCTTTCTTCCTTTAAGGGTCATGCATCACTCAGTAGTGAGTTGTTGCTTTCAGGAAACAGAGCAGGGCCTACAGAGCCAGACACACAGGAACAAAGGCTCTGCCACTGTTTGAAGTGCGCCGGTAATCTGCGCCCTATTCACAATTTTTTATATAAATTACAACACTCAGCTGAGAGAGAGAGAGACATAGAGAGAGAGAGAGGGGAGGAGGGAGAGAGAGAGAGAGAGGGCGGGAGGGAGGGAGGGAGAGAGAGAGAGAGAGAAATAGAGAGAGAGAAGATATGCTGCTTTATTCCTTTCTAATCTATGAAAAATATGAAAAGGGAAAAAGACACATTCTTCCTGTTATTTCACCAGGTCTGTACCAGACTTTCATTTTCACTGGAAAGCCGAAGATCCGTCCGGGACGGAAAGGATAAAGCATTTTGAATTAAATAGAGAGAGAATGCGATATAGAAAGAACAGTGTGCAGCTGGTCCTCCCTCTTGTACAAGTAAAAAGAACATAGATCTTAATTATGATAACTTTTCAGGCTTCGGTATGATAATGTTTCCTTGGCCATTTTTAAAAAATCCTGTCCTGCCTTGTTTTCAATGCATTTAATTAGTGTTTCAGCATAAAGTTCCTGTCTTCATTACAGTGTTCTGAGACCTACTTCAGTTGAAACTCATTTTAAATTGGACAAATAAAAAAATAAAATAAAAAATAATAAAAGCTTGAGAGTTTTTCTTTTCTTTTTTTGAAAGCTATTTTCTTCCCTTGCTTTCAATTAAATACAATGTCATTGTTCTTCATTTTAAGGATACATCCAAATCAGAGCAACAAAAATCACCTGCGCAACAAGTACAATATCAAACACAAATATCCGCAGATACACATGCATGGAAACAGGGTTGTGGAGATATAAAAAGCAAACTTAGTAGCTTCTTCCATATAACTCTTCAACTCAAGGCCTAACAAGGCAACAAGCAGTACCCATGATGTCCAGTCAACCTGCCAGTTACCACCCATGTGTGCCTGATGCTACTGCCACTGTACAAATGCTACTGCCCAAGGTCTTGTAGATCACCCAAGCTTTATTATAAAATGGAGGTAGCTGGCTTAATATATAAAGGCTAAGATAGGCTGCAGTGTTTTCAGACATTGGTGACGTGCAACAAACCCTAAGCAATTAGCAATTTAGCAACCTCGTTTGTTTAAATGTTTACTTCCTGTTTGGCACCAGTGTGTGGATATGTTGGAGTATTGAGAAAAGTGATCACCAAGAGTTTTGGTGATAAAGTTATTAATTAGTTTGTGCACATAACACACATGAACGCACCAAATTCGGTTTTCCCCATGCTGACTTTGTATTGCAAGAGTGTGGCAAGTGTTTTTAGTGCAGGCATACTGTAAGAAAAGTGATTGTGTGTGCCTTAGAAAGAAAGGACTATTTTTAGATTAGTTCTGACCCAAGAGCAGCCACATATCTTAGGAACTACCAGCTGGACTGAATGGTGTCCTCTATATCCTCTTCGGTATTTCTGCTCTCAAGGCTTACGTGGGGAGGAACCATTAACGGTTCATAAAAAAAGAAATTCCAGTTTCATTGTCTTCATTTCCTTTTCATCGTTTTACTGGATAGTCCTGCGCTGCAGATTTCTGCTTTCAGAAAATTACGGAAAAGCATGCGCATGCCTCCGCTACTATTGCTGTTGTTATTTTATAATGAGGTGAATGAAGAAGCCGTGCTATCGCCCGTTTCCTGTACAATCTGCAGCGTTCTGTCGAGGGTTTTTGTGAAGAAATATCAATACATACTCGTAGAATTATTATTATTTTTTGAATCCTTCAAAAGGACTTTTATGCGCAAAAGTCAAGGGGGGTCTGAATTACATTTGGGAAAGTTGCTTTCTTTTCCTTCAAAATCCTGAAGTAAAGCTTTCAAATCTGTCAGTCTCGCATAGGAGATGATAGAAAGGTTGTGATATCGACAAACTTCATTAAACCTAAGCACTATATATAAACAAGTTTATCAAACGAATAAAAATTCCTAATGGCTTTGAGGTGGACTAGAGCACAATTGCAAGCATTATTATACCTTTAAACTAAAAGCCTTTTCACCAGTTCATGCTGTGTCATCTGAGCTTAAAAAACAACCACTGACCCATGGAGCCATTATAAAAAGATTCACAATTCACAAAGAGAGCAATACAAGCAGCGTTCCCATTCTTATACAGTCAGACAAGTCAAGTCGGGGGAGAGAAGAACGCATGACCGACATCAGCAGTAGCATGTACCTGGACGGAACAATGAGAAAAAGATTGGGCGTCCTTCTTTATAAAAGGCAGAGATTCCATAAACTTAATAGGTTCTTTCCACAAGAAAAAAAAAAAAAAATCCCCGCTTCTGCATCTGTATATTCCGGACCAGTAACTTCCAGCCTATCAACAGAGACGGGCACGGCAACAACGAGAGTGGTGAATTATATTCACGTCATTTACAGGAATTGTCCAAAATTACTTATTATTTTCATACAATTTTGAGGTGAGCGTGAGTTCAGAAAGCCGTGACGTCAGTCAGAGACCGGACCGGGGTGGATGCGGTGTGTCTGACGGTGTGTCTGACGGCTCACGGGCGATAGGACCTGTAATTAGCGCCCCAAGGGGGAAGGAGCTCCTTTGTGATCGTATTTGTGAAGCTGCGGTGGAAATAAACACAATCAGTGGACATTGATTGTGTGACAGGAACTCATGTAAACTTAAATTACTCCTGTTCTCCTGGGAACTCATCATGATTCATCTGATTTGCATGTCTACTCTTAGACCTCTCTCTCTGTTTGTGTGCATATGTGCGTGAGAGAGAGAGGAAAGGTTTGGACTTGTGTAAGTATATAATGGTGAATGTGTCACTATATCTGCAAGTGCATGCGTGTGTGTGTGAGTGCGTGTGTGTGTGTGTGTACATGTGCGTGTCTGTGTGCATGCATGTGTGCTGGTGCACGCGTGTATATGCATGTGTGAATGTATGCTAAGTGAAACTTCCTGTTTCCCATGAGCACCCGCAGCAGGAAGTGGAAGGACAGCTCTGTGGTCTGTTTGTTAGTGGGGCAGCAGGGCCAGGCTGCGCTCCTGCAGGCATGCGGTTCTGCATGTCGGGCAGCAGGGCCAGGCTGCGCTCCTCCAGGCATGCGGTTCTGCATGTCGAGCAGCAGGGCCAGGCTGCGCTCCTCCAGGCATGCGGTTCTGCATGTTGGGCAGCAGGGCCAGGCTGCGCTCCTCCAGGCATGCGGTTCTGCATGTCGGGCAGCAGGGCCAGGCTGCGCTCCTGCAGGCATGCGGTTCTGCATGTCGGGCAGCAGGGCCAGGCTGCGCTCCTGCAGGCATGCGGTTCTGCATGTCGCAGCGCCGCTTTGATGTCACCGGATAATCGCTCGCCAGGCCCCGCGGCCCGTGTCACCCGAGCGTCGCTATGGCGACCAGCTTTGGTCTTTATTTTCTGCTCACGCTTAATGGCCTTTCAGTGCGTCCATCAATCAAAGCCGGCAGTGGCCAGCTGGCCCACATCGCTAGCACTGTCCCTACATCCCAACAGGTGCCTGAGGAGATGCCCATCCACGGCGGCCATTATGTGTCATATTGTCTAAATATTACGGAAACATTACAGAGAGGATGAAATGAACCAGACAGCTTAACAATGAGCAGGTATAAAAGAAAAGATAGGGGAGTTGACATTTAGGTTTGTCATTATTTTATTTTCTACATAAACAGGATGATGATAATAATAATAATAATAATAATAATAATAATATAATTATTCTCCCTGAATATTCAGATTATCTTATTACCAATGAATTCCTGATGCTCTGGAATCAATTTAACTTGGGGTACAGACCATGGCCCATTGCCATAGCACAGTGGTAACGAACGCTGTTCCTGGAGGTCTGCCATCCAGTAGGTTCTCACACCAACCCTAACAAAGCGCACCTCCTTCAACTGCTAGAGATCTTGTTGAGCTGCTAATTAGTATGGTGAGGTGTGCCAAATTATGGTTGAAATGAAAACCTAAGGGATGGTAGATCTGCAGGAACAGGTGTTGGTTACCACTGCTTCAGCTGCACTCTCTGCATGCAGCAGGGGGCGCCACTGAACCTGCTAGTGTGCGTAAGGAGGGAAGCAACTCATTACAAAGCTGAAACACTTGATCTTTCCAGCTTCACCCAGATTTCTGTGTCTCCTTTCTGCTTCCTCCATGTCTCACTTTATTAATTCTGGTTATGTAGTTAATATTTATTGTAGTATTGTGGCCATCAAACAAATGAGTTGAAACTGAGATCCTGAAGCATTATCTGGTCTGCCTTCCCTTATTTCCTTGTTTATTTTCTGTTGTCGCATGAAAATGAGAAAAAGACAGCTTGAATATCAACGCTAATTGCGCGGAGTGTCAATTAAAACCAGGAGCTTGGCGACTTGTGCTTAAAAGCTGATCTTCTGATTGGATGCTGTGAATTAATCAGTGAATTACAGGCGCAGGGAACAATCTGTATTTGGTTGTGGGGGAGGGGGGGATGCAGCTTGGTAAAGCACTCACTGTGAAGATTAAAACATGGCCTCCACTTCAAGGACTCGTACTACAAGACAAATACCATTAATTTGGCACCGATTCAGATTCTGGCCAATCACAGCATTGATCCAAGGGCTGTCGAGTGGCTGGGTCACTCAGCAAAATCACACACTGGGCCTAGTAGCTGCGGGTTTGCACCTGGGTTGTGTTATTTGCCAATTACATTCAAGCGTCTACGTTGGGGGACAGTATGCTTTTGTGGGTTTGAATCAGCCAGGGGCCTTCTGGTTACTGTTACATTAGCTCATCCCAATTATGCACCTGGCATCTATCACAGTTGGTGTCAGTAAAAAACACTGCCCCTCTGATCAGTGCTAGCTCTCCTGTTGCACCTTGTGACACTTCCAGGGGTGAGGATGTGAAGGGGGGTGCTTACATTTCCGCTGTGGTCCTCCTTACAAAGACGCAATTCTCACAGTACTGACTTCAGCAGCAGAACTGCTGGTTCCACACAAGGGAGGAAGAAAGGGGGGAAAAAACAGAGGCTGCCGGAATATGGCAGATGTTGAGGTTGGTGCATTGTGCAGATTTCGGATGTTTTCTTTTAGCTACAAAGGGCAGATGTCCCAGACATCCACGAGGAGCTTTGCCAGGCTGGCTGTGACTCAACTCACCGCAGAGCAGCAGTAGAGGAACAGACAGGCAATTCCTCATCACCATGCCCCCAGGTATTTAGATTACATAGAAGTGAAATTAGGGCAGACCTTAGTCTTCAGTAAAATTATGAGCCATTTAAATGTAGGCTTTTAGTACTGGTGAAATTAAAGCCGGTGTTGGTCTTCAGTACAGGTGAGATTAGGGCAGGTGTTAGTCTTCAGTACAGGTGAAATTAAAGCAGGTTTTGGTCTTCAATACAGGTGAGATTAGAATAGGTGTTAGTCTTCAGTACAGGTGAAATTGGAATGTGGAGGGCAGAAGAGAGCGCTTTGTATGGTGTCATGATGGCCGTTTATTTCTGAGGCATCAGTGTTATCAGTACAATCTTATTAACCTTTTAAATGAACCTATTTGCTCTGATCTACGGTGTGACTTTTGATCAATATGAGTAGGCGCCTTCTTGACAGAGATCAATGGAAAGGCTAAATAACATTAACTGCTGAATGAATCACACTAGAAAAGATTTTATGACTCAAAAGTCTTCCTTTTCACCATTTTCTGGTTCTTTTATCCATTTAATATGGATTCCCTTTATCCATATTCCTTCTTCTTAACTTCTTCCCATCTCTATGATGCTGCCATCACTGCATTTCTATGTTCTGCCATTGGTAGAGCTGTGTTGCTCTTTTCAGTAAAAATCAGTCTCTTTCTCTCTCCCTCTCTCTCTTTCCCCTCTCTCTCACATACACACCCCTCTTTCTAATATACAATTTATCTTCTCTGTTTCAGAATTTCAGTACATTTTACTCAATAGCAAATACGTCCATTCTATTGTAATTTACAACTATCTACTATAAAATTTAGCATTTTGAAACCTCAAAAATAAATAAATGCCACCTTCAAGGCATTTAAAAGCTCCTTCTCAGCTACTGTGCCCCTATGATGATATGCATTACACTATAAAACACAGCTCTACATTGGGATTACATGTAAACAAGTGTAAATGTGAGCACCAATCAAATATTAACATTTATTAATTAAAGTTTAATATGGACTTCTACACTAATATTTACGACATGAAAAAGGCACCAAATCTGATTTCCATGCAATGTAATCAGATGTATGCTGAAAAACAGGCAAATGAAAGCCACACAAACTGTTGGAGGTGAAGATTACGATTAAGTGCCTAACAAAATGTAAACACCATTTTGTTTATTTCACACTTGGAAAATAGCACCAATGTGCAAAAAGATGAACTCACTCAGTTTAAATTAAAAATAGTAAACATGTTTAGACACTACAACTAAACAGACCAGTTGCATATTTTAATGTTCAAAGGTCATGAAATCTTTGGCGACATTCACTGAAACTGATGTTTCATTATGTATTTGAATTGAAAATGGTGTGATTAAACACAAGCATGATTATCACCATTTGTTACTTCTGAAATTAGAGTTTTGGTGATTCAGGGGCTTTTGAGATCATTTGTAACACTGTATGTTTTAGTAAGGTGATAATTTACAGTAGTAAGATAAAGAATTTATCAACTTTTACAGTCTTCCTGACTGTCCTATAAAATACAAATTCACACATTTTGTACCCGTGCCTACACAAGTACAGAAAATCTGTTTTAACAGTTATTAACTTATGGCTACTGCAAGTGAAGGAGAAAACATACATTCTCACCCTCGAACCTTCAGATAATGAGCACCTCTTATCGAGTTATTCCTTATTTCATAAATTATTCATACATCTGCATTGATATGACATCAGAAAATACAAATGCAAAATGTTGGAACAGCTTGAATAATTACGAGAGTGAGAACAGTTAAACAAAAACAAATGGTAGCCACAAAATCTTAGGAACAGAAAACACAGTGCTGAACAACTATAATTGTGCTGTTTAATGGAATTAAAGTTATTTAGGCTTAAATGGTTTCTGTGATTTGGGAGGGAGGATTATTCCACTCTCCGGGCAAGTAGAGTTTACTGCCTCCCTCAAAGATGTTGGGCGCAGCACATGTTGGGCTCCCTCAGGCTAGAAGAGTAGACTCGGAGGGAGAGTGTCTTAAGAAAAAAGAACTGCGCGAATCCCACTGGGGATAATGCGAACATCTGACGCTTCGGCTAATGGCTACTCCCTCTCCTCGCAGCCTCTGCGGCGTGCTGCTGAATCAACTCCTTTCATCTTTTCCTTTTCTAACTTTGGCACTATGAGTTCTTTCCAACTAACTTGTTCAAATCATGCAATAAACTTCACTCTGCTGCATCGTTTCATATATATATAAATTCAGGGAAATTTACACTGCACTAACGAATGACACACCCAGTAAAGCTATGAGCCAACAATATATTCACGCCCACAAGCACGCGTATTAAAGCATACACACACTCACAAAACACACAAACACATGCTGTTAAATACATTCACGCATCTGTACACACACGCACGCACACACACACACACGCACACACACTCATTATCTGTGATGAAAAACACATTGCATTTATGGTCCTGAATTGATTCATTACGCGTATTACTTATGATCTACTCCACATAGACAGTTTGGTTTTACACAATCTTGATAATCAAAGGAATGTACAATTTAACTCACAGACAGTAGTTGCCCTTTGATCAATAATACGTGTCGTGTCATTTTTTCTATTTGTTAAGTCAATTTAGTGGTACAGAGAACCAAATTCCCTGGAATGTAACTTATTTGTGTCATTCTTAAAGCACTATTATTGTTATTGTATAATGCATTTATGCATATAAGGCATATAACATAATGCATATCACGCGCGCGTATATTTGTGTATCTAAGAAAAGTAGCTACAGTGTTGATTTGTTATTTCTGTTGATCGTTATTTGAATTTCCATACGCGCATCAAATTGTGTCAGTTCATTTAGTGCGCGTAATGTCCCATTAAAAGCACATGATTAGCCGATCTTCTTCATAAAACGAAAAACTGAGCATACACGTTAATTGAACGAATGTGTATTGCGATAATTTGTTGAGAGCTGCGGCTTAAGTACACAAAGTGGACACACGCACGCATCTGTCTGTCACAAAGTTGTTTATTGTCTTAACGGGACGAAGCAAAACCTATAGTGATGATACTCTCGGGCAGTAGGTTCCTCCTGGTCCATCAAAATGATCACAATGCCTAACATACACTGAGATGCATCTTCATGGAAATGTAAAATTCTAAGCAAGCCATGGCACTAACTGTACTTTTATATTCCTCCGGATAATGTAAAGCTTATAAACACCCTGAAAAACCTGGCACCATGTCCATCAATGACGATTTCGTTTCTGAGATTGATAACAAAGGCTTCTCCATAACTACACAGGTCGACTTTATCAGGCGTTTTAGTAGGTATCTTATGGTCGGGAAGATCAGGACAACGACGACGACTGTGACAACAACAACAACGACAGCAATAATAATAATAATAATAATAATAATAATAATAATAATAATAATAATAATAATAATCAAAGTCGTTTATATTCAGTTTTTTAACACATGGTAACAAAACTAAATGGTCCAATGTCAGCAACTTAATTGCAGGAAAAGCAAATGACAGTTTATGCTCAGGGTCTGCAGAATTTGCATTTAATAATTTTCTTGAAAGCGTTTTGGAAATCTTTGTTGAAGTACGCATATATGATCGGGTTTAAAAGAGAGTTCGAGTAGCCAAGCCAGTTAATCACGTTCCACAACCACGCGGGCATGTGGCAACTCTTAGGGCAAAAGGGCAAAACCAGAGCCACAATGAAGAATGGCAACCAACACAAAATAAACGTTCCCATTATGATACCAAGGGTCTTTACTGTTTTGCGTTCTCTGGCCAAGGCAATTTTTCTCTTGGCCTCTGTGCTCTTTTCGTTTCTGTTCTCGAAACACACAGCCGACTGTGGAGTGTTAGGCAGGGCAAGGTGATTTCTGGAATTGCTGTGAACTTCAATGATCTCCAGTGACTCGCCGTCTTCAGCGTGTTTGACCGCGCCGTTTACGCACGAACTGGGTTTGGGTTCCACGCTCCGCTTCCAGTTTTTGCTCAGCTCCCCGTTAGTCTTTTTGTGAAACAGGGCTGGCGACACCGCCAAGCACTTGTCCGAAACTTTCTTTTTCTCCGTTTTCCGGACTGTTTTTCGAATTCGAAACCTGGCAGCCTTAAATATCCTCCCGTAGAGAACAAGCATTAGAATCAGCGGGATGTAAAACGCGCCGAAAGTCGAGTAGATGGTATACCCGGGATCTTGGCTGATGTTACAGGCGTCAGGGTCTGCTCTGTCCTCAGGTTTTCTCCATCCTAACATCGGCGGGATAGATATAGAAAACCCTACCAGCCAGGTAACGCTGATTAAGACGGCTGCGCGTCTAGGAGTTCTTTTGTTCACGTAATCTATGGGGTCTGTTATAGCCCAGTATCTGTCCAAAGCTATTGCGCATAGGTGTAGTATTGACGATGTGCAGCACAACACGTCTAGAGAAATGAAAATGTCGCAAGTTACCTGACCGAGGGTCCACCTATTTAAGACTAGATAAAGTGCCGCCATGGGCAGCACCAGCACCGATACCATGAGGTCCGTAACGGCCAGCGATCCGATCAGATAGTTCGCCACATTCTGGAGGGACCTCTCCAGAGCGATGGCCGCGACCACACACGCATTTCCAAATATGGCACAGAGAATAAGTGCTCCAAGGAACATGGAGGTGACGATTTGGTAACTCAGGGCCACTTTGAATAAAGTAGTCGCGTTCTCGTTCAGTCCGGTCCCGTCTGAAAATGTTGTGTTGTTTGTACTTTCCATTTCGAGTAAGCATCGACCACGACGGAAATCTTCAACCCCTCGCACAAGCACTACAGTCCAATTCTACCCCATCCTAGAGAGAGCCGGTGGTGATGTGATCTGGAGTCTTGGTAACACACGTCTGGGTATCACTGACGGCTGGTGACGATGTGAATTCATTTATACCAACGGTGGAAAGTACGTCAGTTGACTGAGAGAACGGTACACAGTTTTTCAGTAGTCATTCTCCAAACAAGTCTTTCATTTTCAGAAAATACGCGACATGAGGAAGCTATTTTTGCTTGTTTTATTTCTTCATTTTTTCTAAATTGCCTACCTTCAACATCATTTACAGCTGTCTCGTTTTAAGGACGATAGCCAATAGGTTGTTGACTATGTGTTGCGTTTTATTAATTTTTTGGTCAATGCAAATTGTTATCAACATCTGTGCACGAATAGCATTTAGGTATTATATAGGCTATGCACAGAAGACATGGACGACACGGGAAATGTACATTAAACAAAAAATGTTATTAAAATCGTAATGACTTTTTAATCACAAATAAGAGACGGAAGAACGCAAATAAATGTTTATCAAAATTGTTTAATGTAAATATTATTTAGTAACCCGATTTTCTTACATGATCGGTATATTTGTCTGGGCAATTTCGACCAATCAAATGAAAAATTTTGTTCATTTTTAGTCAATTCTTATTTTTTTCTAAATATAAGAGTTCGCATGTACAGCTAAAACAACATTGAACTTGTTGGGAAAGGAGCTAAGGCGCGTCCGTTACCTCTCATCTCAGCACCGTGGTCAGCTCCGCGAGCGCAGCGGAAGTCTGCTGCTGCCACCTGGCGTGAGCATAAACCGCGTAGACGCTCTCTGAGCGTTTCTCTGAGTCTGGCTCGTGGAGACTTCAACGCTGTTTTTGGCCGATTATATCGTGCACTATTACCTTACATTACATTGTTCGTCTGACGATCTTATCCAGAGCAGCGAACAGTAATAGATAGGCTAAACATCAGTGTTATACTCAGGAATACAAAAATGGGGTACCGCTGAGTAGGCACATAGACCCATTTATAATCAGCATTAAGAGCAATATTAACATAACAAATAACAATTTAGACTGTAACAAAATGAGGTTTATATAGATCGAAAACACACAGTTATACACAGAACACAAGGTAAAAACAGAATATCAAAAGGGGGTCAAGTGGTGAAGATGTGAGTCTTCAGGCAGGTTTGCTGCTGTTCTGACTGCAGTGGGAAGTTAATTCCATCACCAGTGAGCCAGAACCTAACATAAAACATGATATTGGCGTGTGTGTGTGTGTGTGTTGGGGGGGAGGGTGGTACTGAGAGTATGTTGAACATACAAAAGTGCTGTCCCAAGGTTAGCACTAATTCTAGCACACACAAAGGTTTCTACTTTGCAGCGATCCGAGTCTGGGGAGGTTGCAGATCAGATGAGCAGCAGCATTCTGGATGTGCTGCAGAGGCCTGATGACAGGGACAGGGAGGCCAGCTGGAAGGGAGCAATGAGCTGCAGAAGTCCAGAGGGGAGATGATCAGCGCCTGGACTTACAGAGCTGAGATGAGTAGGTGGTGAGGAAGGGGTGGACTCTCAAGATGTTACAGGAAGAATCTGAACACCTGACGAATATTCAGTTACTGAGTTTTCAGGTCTTATTTGATTTTCTCTAATGAAACTTATTGAAATTGTTTGTGTCATTACTTACTTAAAGCTGACCAGGTTATGCCACATGCATTATGATAATGCAGCGTGCAGATATACCCGATGCCACTAACACAATTTCTACCTAGCAACAGCCTTCATTTGGGGTTTGCTGCACTGTAAATCTAATTAACCAAACATTTTGTATCTGTATTATTTAATCATATTTAATCATATTAAAGGACTACAATACATCTATTCCCATAACATCATCTGCAAATGTGTTATAATCAAAACAACTGACCAAGAAGAAAGACACAAATAAAAAGGAAAGAAAGAAAGAAAGGAAGGAAGGCATGTTGTTTAGGCACACCAGTTGCTAAAGAAAAACATATCAGTGATATATTTATCCTAGTAACAGCCGAGGGAAGTAGCTAACGTTTTATGAAAATCTGTAACTCACAATCTTTAGGACAAACTTCATCGGAGCACATGTTTGATATCCTCCATTCAAATTGTGTCCTTCCCTAAGCCGACAATTTTTTCACTGTAGAACAGAACTGACCCGCCAGATTGTCAAACCTTTTTCAGCAATAAAGGTGACCATTTTTCCTCTGTTTAATTTGACTAAAATGAAATACAGATTATCAAATAAACAAAATAAAACTTACGCAGAAGCAACAACAACAGCCTTATTATTATGATTATTATTATTATTATTGTTATGTAACGCTCTGTAAGTGTCTTGGGTTACGCTTGGTCCAATACGCGCAAATGCGGTTTGTAACGTTTGCAATATTGTGGTGGTTTGGTACGTCTGCGTTGCCGTAGTCAATAGTTAACGTCACCGTCCTTTTAACTTAACTTTGCATGGCTAGCGGCAGCAAAACAACAGGGGGAGGAGTGTTGTGGAACAGGGTTTTTGTTTTAGAAGCTTCAATTACATTTTTGTGTAGGTAAATGTAATATTTTTACATTTAACATATTATATTAACGTTTTTCGTAATATTGGATTTAGTATACACTGTTATTTCTGCTGTTGCTGGAGCGTCGAGATCAAAATGTATTATTGGACAAGCTTATGTTAGTTAGCTAAAGTAGCTGCTAAGTCAGAGAAGCTATATATTTGAATGTAGCTAGCTAACAGTATGTGTCAAATCAGTTTGTATCTAATCTGTTAAATGTCTACTCGAATAACAAGTTTCTTGTAAAATACATTACATCGTTAAGCAGTTTCTCAGCCTCACTTCTGCCTTAGCCTGTTACTTAAACTAGCTTGGTAGTTAGTCTAACAGCAACGCTATAACGTTAGTCTGCTTAGCTATTCATGCGTAGAACTTAGCGCATCAGCTTTCCGCGCAGACATGTTTGGGAATGTTTTAGAAACTGTAAAATCTGCAAAAATAACCACGTACGCTAACTTACAGGTTGTTGAGTTACTGTAATGTTAAAGTTGGTAAGCCATGAAGACATTGCTTTTTTCGTCGTCTCTAAGTTGACCTGCTAGCTTTGTGATATATCCAGTCACTAATTCTACCTCTCTGGAAGTTATGAACTGTTTTGTTCTACAGCCACGATTTAACAATAGAATCGCAAACGAAAACAAGCATGTTTAAAATGTCATAGTAACTACATGGCATTGCACCACGGGTGGGTATAACATACACGTGTTTTCTTTGTACTGTAGATAACGTTAACAATGTTATGAATTTAACCGTTGACCAGTGAGGCAATCAGAACGACAGGGAATGGTCATTAACAGGTTTTCATTCCAGGATTTGGTGCTGGTGAACATGGAAACATCAGGCAAGGTGTCCGTACTTCGCTGCAGGAAGTGTCGTAAATGCGTGGTGGATGCATCTTGCTTGCTTACGGTACGTCCTGCATGTGCTTCTAACATTGGACGTTATTTGTATGATGCTGCTGGTGCATTGATTCCTAATGATAATCGTAAATAGTGGGAATCCTCCCTGTTCAACATTTTCCAGGGTTTTTCCTTCCCACTGTCTCCCTAGAGTTGTTCTACAGGACACTGTTAATTATGTCAAATTGTCGTTTATTTTAGTCGCAGTCTTTGTCAAAAATTGCATTTAAGTCACACCGTAGTTATTTAACTTAGCTGTGCTAGCTGTTATGGAATTTGCATCCTGCTAATTCTGAGGTGCATTTTATATTAAATATGGGCACCTTGTGCATGTTCACGGACAAGTTGAGTTTGCAATGATTGCTTAAGTTGGGGACAACCAGCTCGCAATATAAAAGAAACTTATACATAGCTGACTAGTTCAGATCAAACCATAGTCTCAAGACAGAAAGGCTAATAAGGTGCCAGACCAGAATCTCTATTACAGGATAAACCTGCTGAATCAGCATGTGAATCTGACTATAATCAAAACGTGAGGAGACCCTGAAGTCTCCTCAGAGAATACTGTGACAGAGTGGGCCTAAGGTTTGATCTCTGCAAAACCGAGGCTGATAGGTGGCATGTTTTTCCTGGGTAGATTGACGCTGTTGACAATGTGGCAACAGAGTGCAGAGTCTGGCACATGGACTTTGACAATTTGCCCGCCTGGATCCTGACGTCTATCCATCAGGTAAGAAAGCTCTTTGTTACGTAAATAGCATACTCTTCAACACAAAGCACAGACACTAGGGTACTAAAGTAATTGCTGTACTGTGTAAACCTACGTTATTGAGCAGTTAGCATCACCTTGCAGATTGGTGAATCACTGGTCGGAGTTAAATGAATAAGATTATGTTAAACGGATCTTAGGCAGAGGAGGGTGCTGTGACTGGCTGGAGAGTTTACACACCTGGTTTGTGAGGACACTGAGTGTGTGTTTTGCGTCCGCAGGCCCGCTGGACCTCGGGGCGGCTGAGCTGCCAGCACTGCAGGGCCCGCCTGGGCGGCTTCAACTTCGTCAACCAGGCCAAGTGCCCCTGCGGCCTGGACCTGACCGTGCACCTGTGCAAGAGCCGGCTGGACGTGGACTGCAGGCGGCCCGGGTCCGCCGGGGGGGCGGGGCGAGAGAGCCGTGCCGTGCGCCCGCCCCTCGGAGCTGCCGCCGCCGCCTGGGAGGCCCCTCCCCCTCCGGCCGTCACGGGTTGTGAGCTCTGGCCGACGGCCCTGGAGGCGTGGCCGCACGAGGCAGACGCCGGCCTCTCTAACGGTGGGACGGTCCCCTTGCCTGCACCACAGAGAAACCAGAGAGTTCCAGAGTGTTCCGGAGGGCCAGTTAAAACAGCGCGCAGGAAGGCCCGCGCTTTGGATTGTAGCGGCGGGGGCGGAGCTTGGACTGGCCAATCCGGAAGTTTGACAGATTCCCAACTGACACGCCCACTCGGTGAGGAGGCTCAGTCGGGGTCTGCCCTTCCCCAACCGCACCCCACTGCTGCTGGCCAATCGGAGCTGGAAGAGAGGCCGGAGACCACGCCCGTCCAGGAAGTGTATACTCTGAGGAGGCGACGGCCTTCGCTGACCAGCACGGACGAGGGGGAGGAGACAGAGGAAGGGGCGGAGCAGACCGCGCCTCTTAGGAGCCTGCAATTGGACAGGGCTGTGGTCACCCACGTGGCTTCGCCCAGGCTCAGCAAGAGAGAGAGGAATCGTCTGAAGAGCCAGAGGAGGAAACAGAGGAGGAGAGAGCGCTGGATACAGAGCCGACTGCAAGAACACACACAGGTAAGACCTGGACTCAGAGCTAATGTAACACATAGGAGAGAGAGCTGGATTCAGAGCTAAAGTAACACACACAGGTAAGACCTGGATTCAGGGCTAAAGTAACACACACAGGTAAGAGCTGGATTCACAGCTAATGTAACACACACAGGTAAGAGCTGGATTCAGTCTGACCCCGCCCTGCTCCACGCAGGGGCTGATGGGAAACGTGACGAGCAGCGAGGACGAGGACGTGGTGGCGGCGGTGGCGGACAGGGAGAGCCTGACGTGCGCGGTGTGTCTGGACATCTTCTTCAGCCCCTACATGTGCCAGCCCTGCGGGCACGTCTTCTGCGAGCCCTGCCTGCGCACGCTCGCCAAGAACCGGGCCGCCAGCACCCCCTGCCCCCTCTGCCGCACCCTCATCACCCACGTGCTCTTCCAGAAAGGTCAGGGCCCGGCGACTGCAGCGCCGCCCTGCTGGAGCATTTCAGTGTTAGCGCAAAACTGAGAGAATGTTTGAGTGTTAGCGCAAAACTACGAGAATGTTTAAGTGTTTGTGCAGAACTAGGAGAATGTTTGAGTGTTTGTGCAGAACTAGCAGAATGTTTGAGTGTTTGTGCAGAACTGAGAGAATGTTTGAGTGTTTGTGCAGAACTGAGAGAATGTTTGAGTGTTAGCGCAAAACTGCGAGAATGTTTGAGTGTTAGCGCAGAACTGAGAGAATGTTTGAGTGTTAGCGCAAAACTGCGAGAATGTTATCTGTGGTGTAGAACAGTTCCCACTCCTCCACCCAGCTGTGATAATCCGTTGCCTTCCTACTTCAGAGCTCAGCCACACAATGAAGACCTTCTTCCCAAAGCTCTACCTCAGCCGGAAGCAGAACTTCCAGAAGTCCGGGTGCTCCCGCTGGCCCCTCCCCAGCACCCGGAAGCTCTTCCACATCTTCGGCGGTAAGTCTGCCAGCACCTAGCCGGTGTTCGTCCCCACAGGGAGTAACCAGGCTAGCATTGCAGCACTGTAACACGATAGCCTTGTGATGCTTTGTGTAAGGATACTGGCTAAAGGCATGTCTAATGGCTGCAAAATGATGATATTCCTTTATGATCCGGTGTTCTGAGCATGCTCTGTAAGCATGTGACATCACGGCACGTTACTGAGCTCGTGTTCAGGGTTGCTTCCTCATTTTTAGCGTGCAGTTTCGCTTTGTCGCAAAATGGGTGACGAGTTACCTGTGAGAAATGATGGGTCTTCATCCTCTTCAGCAGACGTGCCTGTGCCTGTGTCTGTGCCTGTGTCTATGTCTGTGTCTGTGTCTGTGCCTGTGCCTGTGTCTGTGTCTGCACTTGTGCCTGTGCCTGTGCCTGTGCCTGTGTCTGTGTCTGCACTTGTGCCTGTGCCTGTGCCTGTGTCTGTGTCTGTGCTTGTGCCTGTGCCTGTGCCTGTGCCTGTGTCTGTGTCTGTGCTTGTGCCTGTGTCTATATGTGTCTTTGTCTGCACTTGTGTCTGCGCTTGTGCCTGTGCCTGTGCCTGTGTCTGTGCCTGTGCGTGTCCCTCACGCTCTCTCCGCCCCACCCCCAGCAGGGTTTCGGAGGCAGCCGAGCCCGGCGGGGCGGCGGCTCTTCCCCCACGGCGGGTACGGCCTGGGCGTCCTGGACACGGCCAACTCCCGCGGCTGGAGGGTGGAGGGTGTAGTGCTCGTCTACATCCGCTCCATCAACTGGCTCATCGGCCTGTCCGTCTGCTTCTTCCTCTGCTTCCTCCTCTTCTCCTCCTTCTGACGCCAGCGCTGTGGAGCGGGGGCGCTGAGGAGCGGGGGAGGAGGGAGAAGAGGAGGAAGAGGAGTGGTCCTGGTTCAAACATCTGAGGTTTGTGCCTCTTGGGCAGCAATTCGAATGGCGGCTTCACTGAGCACTTTACAAATCCTGCGGCTCTTCTTCTACCTGCGGTGAACTCCTGTGGCTCACCTTCCACCTGCGGTGAACTCCTGTGGCTCACCTTCCACCTGCGGTGAACTCCTGTGGCTCACCTTCCATCTGCGGTGAACTCCTGTGGCTCACCTTCCACCTGCGGTGAACTCCTGTGGCTCACCTTCCATCTGCGGTGAACTCCTGTGGCTCACCTTCCACCTGCAGTGAACTCCTGTGGCTCACCTTCCCTTTTTGGGGAAAAAAGTATTGCACGCTGTGTGTGAAAGTGCTCATGCAACTTAATTCTGTAAAATTCCCTTCCCACAAAAAAACACGCCACCGCTGACTTGAACTTCACAGAGGGAATGCCCAGGTATTTTCTTTCAGTCCTCCATTAGTTAATTTGTTTCTTCAGAAGTATAAGGTCACGAACAGAGCCAGACGGTACTTGTCCCAGGGCTACCTCACAGTTCGACATCCTGTCTGAAGAGTAAATGTATTCTGCAGATTAGAGCTGAACACTTCCTCTCACCTTCTCAGAGATCACCATTAAATAAAACCGCAGATCACTGCCCTTCTCGAAGTCAAATGTTTACCGTACAGTAAAAACCTATGCACACGTCTATCTCTCACAACTCGCACATCAGCAGAACGGCTCAGGACTTGCAGAAAAGACACAGCGACGCGCTTCATCGCCATCGGACACAAAGCAAACAAAAAAACCCACTCGCCCGTCCGGCCGCCCTGCGTGGCTGTCGGTTCGAGGGTCTTTTTTCTCCGGAGACCTGGCCAGTGACTAGTGTCATGTGACTCCACAGGAAGTGGCGGGGCTGGCTGTCCTTTATAAAAGGCTGAGAGGTTTCTCTAGCCCCTTTGCTAATGCTGTCCATCGTAACAGAGTGGGCCTCACTGCGTAGAGCAGGGCTGCCCAACCCTGTTCTTGGATATCTACCGTCCTGCAGGTTTTCACTCCAACACTAACGAAGCTCACCTCACTGAACAGCTGGAGATCTCTTTGTGCTGCTAATTAGGGTCCGGTGTGCCAAATTAGGGTTGAAATGAAAACCTACAGGACAGTAGATCTACAGGAACTGGGTTGGGGTAGCCCTGGCGTAGAGCATTGATTGGTGTTATTTTTAGTGGTATGAGATGAATATTTATTGAGTTGGGTGTTTTTTTTTCTTTTTTGTTGATGCTCTTTCATGGTCTGATGTGCACGTGTGCGGTTCTCACACCCGTGTCACATGACGGGGTTCTTAACCGATGAGTTACTAAGATGTCACTTTGGTGAAGCTTTCTGTGCTTCTGTAGTGAAGTTAGAAGCTGTGGCTGCAGATTGCTGTAAGGACCTGGTTTTGTGTGTTTTTCGTGGTCTGTATGTACAGCACCACAGGACTACTTCCTCAAGCCAGACCTGTTGGCTTAAATCAGTGGTGTCAAACTCGTTGCCATGGAGGGCCGTGTGTATGCAGGTTTTCATTCCAGCCTCAGATCTTGATTATATGATTAGTTAAATTATTTGCTGAATTAGGGATGCAGGTTTGTGCACAATGGTGACCCGACGTCTATGGTGACCCGCATTGTCTAAATAAAAATTTTCTTATATTCTGTGCTTCAATGCAGTTAAACGCATATGGCTGAATGAGTAATTGGACTCAATTAAGGCAGCATTAATTGGTTGGAATGAAAACCTGCATACACACGGCCCTCCATGGCAACGAGTTTGACACCACTGGCTTAAATTCTACATTTAAAATATGCGTTTAAACTGGAATTTAAGAAAACATTGCCTTTTAGGGGTTGATTTTGGTACTAAATTGATGTTGCCCTTTTCTGTAGTTTCAGGAACCAAAAAAGTGCCTTGCCTTTATATTTATATATATCTTGAGAATTTTTTTTTCTTTTTGAATTCTTAGATAACACCTGATGCATTGTCGTTTGAGTCATAAAGTAAATTTTCATTTATAATTTTACATTTACAATTGTTTTCAAACCCATGCTTACACAGCACTTATTTTACAGCCACAGGAGGAGTGTAATTTAAGAGTATAAAAAAAGAAAGTTTTCTACAATATATTTTTCAAGGTCCAGCGCCATTAAATGGCTTTAACAGGTGCCATGTAATGGCTTCAACTGATTTGCAAATGGATGGTAATTCCCTATGAGATAACTGGAAGAGTTAAATGCATACCTGCTGCTGTGTTCTGAAACCTGTTTCCTTATTTACAACAGTTAATATGGCTAAATAAATACAAAGCTTTAACTGTGCATGTTTATTGTTTTGATTATTTCATCCTCATTATCTACTACCAGTAGTGTGAGCATTCAGGAGGCTGTAAACTCACAGGAAAACAACTCATTCTAAATAAAATATTTAACCAGAACTTGCCCCATTAAAGGGCAGCTGGTGACATGTAAAGTGATTTGAACACTTGATTTGCAATAATTTAGGCTACGCGAATAGTCTACTTCTGTAAATGCAACAGAATATAAACTATGGCAGCTAGCAGAAGAGTTAAGTCAGAAAGTGCCCACCAATCCTCAGCAAGCACTGGGTCCTAGCCTTCTGAGCATCATGGGATGCTTCAGTTGAGCTTTGAATAGAAATGTCTTATTAATGATGATAATAATAATAATAATAATAATAATAATAATAATGGTAGTGGTATTTTTATAAAAGCAGAATATGAATAGCATATACATTTCTGGCTGCACTTTTACAAACCAACAGGCACATGTTCATGTCTAGGTGAGGCCGGGGCACAAACTAATGTGGGGCATGTTCAACCAGGGACATTTTATGTAGTTGCGCCTGAGCTAGAATGATATTTGTTTTCACTTAGGTATTGTAACAATGCACTTCTCCTGCATATGTGGTGGGATTGTCTGAAAACTTCTTCATTAATTATTAAAAGTGTTTTTTTGGTTTGTTTTTTTTTTTAAGTGTCAACTAAAGTGTTGTATATATTGGCTACTTGACTGTGGAGAGGACTTACTCTTATCCTTGTCTTTGGAGATATTCATCACTTAATGGTAAGTGTCATATGTGCTTTGACTAAATAATGGCCACTTCCACACAAGTATCAAAGGTGAAAAGTGTGAACAGGGTATGAAATGTATGATTCACCAACCTTTCATTGCATTAAGGTTATTTCCAGTCTGTTGTTCACCACTGTTGTAATGTGCCCCGGACTTGTTTGAACTTTCCCCATCTACGGGGCAAGTTGTAACATTTTACTTATGGTCCTACTTTCCCCGTCTACGGGGCAAGTTGTAACATTTTACTTATGGTCCTTTCGGTTAACTGCAATCAACAACAGTGTCCTAGAACTACGCTGATGGTCAACAATCATACTAAAGGGATATCGTGTTTGTGGGTCAATATGTGTTTATAACTTTAAGTGAAACCCTAAAAGCGTTAGGTCTCCCCTACCTGTTTATCATTTAATTTGGTATTTGTATCGTCTCGGGGCCATTTGGCGGATCGCATCAGTATTGCCTACGAGTGTGGAGCGTTCCCAGTCACGTCAGATTGCTAGTTACTGAACGTAGTCTCTGCCCAAGGTTAGGTTCATTCTAAAAAAAAAAAGACCTTGGAAACTCTTCGCGAGCGGCTATTGCAGATATAAAAAATAAATAAATAAAAATCGATACACCGCCTACGTGCATGGCCATCGGGTATACTTGATTCAAATGTACTCGAGTACTGCTTTTAGATGACAGGCTAATAAAGAGAGGAGCTCGCATTGTCAATAACCCCAGTGTCTGTATTCCGCAGTAATACACGGGAACTCGTAACCGCGAGCAGGCTGGTGCGGCGCTGAATGTGATTCGCATTGTGCGTGAGATGCAGCGCGGTGTGGAGAACGCGCACCCTTCACTCCCGCGCTGACGACTGCGTGGCAGACAGACTGCAGAGGAGAGGCAACGCCGAGCGATTCGCTCACTGTTGCCTCGAACAACCAGAACAACAATAAAAGGTGTACAGCCGTTAACAAACCGAGTATCCATCGCCGTAGGTTTTATTTGTGGATGTGTATGCATGTGTTCTGCACCAGATGGGAGAAAAAACCGTCCCAGATCCACCGGGAGCATATTTCAAATTAGCAAGACGCCTTACGGGGACCCAGAACGCAGGAAAAGCACCGAGAGCGCCCGAAAAGCCGTGCGCGCGGTGGAGGACTGCAGGATGGTGAGTGCCGCCTGCAACATTATGCTTTTTTTTTGTTGCAGTTTCTGTGGCATAGCTCAGCTATCAACAGCATGTCTATTCGCGACATGTGCAGATACACTATTTTATTGCGAACAATTTTATTGTGTTTAGAATAAATTGAACAGAGTATTTCAGTGATGGATGGCTAAATTTGAAGTTAAAGGTCGAATTGTCATTAGCATTGAGTAGCAGCATTCAGCATTAATTAAATAACGTAATAATCTAACACGCACTGACATATCTCGTTGCTAAATGATTTTATATTCATGTGCAGCAGTCAAGACGGTTAATATGCAATTTTACAGATCCTGCAAGCCCAGTCAACAACCTCATACTCAAACTCTCACACTCCAATGGACCTTCTGAAGCTTATTAGTAGACTTGTCATTCGGGTACTGTAATCTAGCCTATTTCAAAAAGCATTTAATCCGCACTGCACCTAAATAAACAATGCCGTATGTTATTTAGCCTATAACAGAGATTGTGATTAGTATCGCAGTGTTGAAGACGGTGATTAGTCAAGTGAATATAAAAAGGTAGCCATAAACAATAGCCAATGCATACATCGAAGACCTGCAGTATGTTCTGCGGTCTTCCGATCTGGACAGTGAAAGATCGATCATTGTACCTTCTTGTGCAAACATAAACAGTGCTGCACTAAAGGCAGAATATATGATAATCATGTTAGCATCTATGCGCTCTTGTCCTAGGCGTCCAGCCAAAGTGTTCAGACGAGCTACATGGGCTCTGCCTCTATAACAAGTAGTATGCTCATTTTTTAAGATTTATACTTCAACGAGAATGATGCTTTTTGTAATCGTTTTCCAGACGGTCCAGGAGTTCAACACACTTGTGGCGCTGTATCGCGAATTGGTCATTTCCATCGGAGAGATATCGATCGACTGTCCCTCTCTGCGGGCGGAAATGCACGAGACTAGAACCAAAGGCTGCGAGATGGCTCGCACCGCACACCAACATCTTTCTGTAATTTACGGGTAAGGAAGCTGAGCACGTCTGTTTGAATTTCTTGCGACATTGCTAGATAACCGTGAGATACGAGCTGTCCTTGGTCCTGATACTTGATACTCGTGTGGTCCACCGGAGAAGACGGATGTCGGGGAAATATGGATCACCTGTTCAGTCATTACGGTGTGTGTGGTGGGAAATCCAATTTAGTTGAACTAGTTTTGAAGTTGCAGAAAATAACTATGATGATCAAAACTGTACCACCATTTCTGTGGCACTACCTCACTACCTGAATATGCATGATTTTTGAGCATCAGCCCTTTAAAAATCACATGATCCCCCTCCCCGATCAACCTTGGCAAAATAGGAATGGATTATGGCGCCACCCTGTGGCTAATCAAAGCAGTGCTCGTTATGTCAAGATTTCTCCTAGGAAGGATGCCCAAACGAAGTTATATTGCTCTAAACCGGATCCACGTGAAACGGACCAATTTATGAAAAAATAAAAAATAGAACAAAATCAACTTCAGGAAATTAAGACTATTCTTAGAACTTCAGAACTGAGACTCATAAAGACGTGTCTATGTTTCAGAAATTAACTGGAAGTATGACCATTTTGACAAGGTAATCTCATTATAGTTTATATCTAGGATATAAAATGTTACTGAAAATAGAGCATGTAACAGATAACACATGGTACATGACCCATATGGCCATATGTAACCACATGTACATGTTTACAGTGCAGTTTAGTTGTACAGGTTCTTCTACATTATCCAGGCATACAGTGGGAAGGTGCCAATCATCTCTGATGGACTTGAAGAAAGCACCCATTCTCTTAGATTGGGCTTATGTTGAAAAACATGGCATACATACAGTGGTATATGGCAGTGGATCTTTGATCTTTGATCTTTTCTTTCGGTGCACATGGATCATTGCACAAGACAGTGATCAGTAATTCTGAACATGACTTAGTGTTAGTGCATGTCCTACTAGTTACAGGATAGTAAGAGTTGTGCAGTTCAAGCAGGCATTTCCTTTGTTCACACACATGTACAACACATCTTGTTTAAGTAAGGTTTCATTCATCATCAGTTATCATTGGCACACAGAGAATGTCCACCCCTTGTGCACCCTTAAAAAAATTTCCATCAAGGATAATTATGTCATGTTAGTTGATAGAAAACAGAGAAGAGTTCCACCACTCCAAGAGCACATTGGTAACAACCAACAGATGGTGCCTGGTGGTTACTTTCTGCCAACATCTTAGTAATTCCCACAGGGATCATAAACATTTACCCAGCAAATATCTGCCCGTTAACATCTGCATTGTTCTGTTGGTTGTTAAGAATGTAATCTGTAATTTTGGACTTCTTCTCTGTTTTCTGTCAGTAAGGTGATGCCACGGCTATTTTACCCCTGTTTTATGGTCTTTGTTAAACCTTCTGGCAGGGTCTTAAAGCAGTTAGAAAAACCTGGCAGAACTGTGTAGCACAGTCACACTGCACGGTGTAGCACAGTAGTGTAGCACAGTCTAACACAGTAGCAGAGCACAGTGTAGCATGGCACAGAGTATCACAGTGTAGCACAGTAGCACAACACAGTGTAGCACAGCACTGAGTATCACAGTAGCACAAGACAGTGTTGCAAATTAGCACAGCACAGCGTAGCACAGCACAGAGTATCAGAGTGTAGCACAGTAGCACAGGACAGTGTAGCACAGTAGCGCAGCACAGCACGGAGTATCAGAGTGTAGCACAGTAGCACAGCATAGTGTAGCACAGTAGCCCATCACAGTGTGTACTGTGCATCTCTGCAGCCCAGAAGACGGGGAGATCCCTCCAGAGATATGCAGGCTCTTCATCCAGCTGCAGTGCTGCCTGGAGATGTACATCTCTGAGATGCTCAAATCCGTCTGCCTCCTGGGATCCCTGCAGCTGCAAAGGAAAGGTAAGAGAGAGCTGTGTGCCATAAACCTACAGCACAGCAAACATGCAGCATAACCCTGCACAGTAAACCTACAGCACAGCAAACATGCAGCATAACCCTGCACAGTACACCTACAGCACAGCAAACACACAGCATAACCCTGCACAGTTATCGTACAGCACAGCAAACACACAGCATAACCCTGCACAGTACACCTACAGCACAGCAAACACACAGCATAACCCTGCACAGTACACCTACAGCACAGCAAACACACAGCATAACCCTGCACAGTTATCGTACAGCACAGCAAACACACAGCATAACCCTGCACAGTACACCTACAGCACAGCAAACACACAGCATAACCCTGTACAGCACTGACACAGCACAGTGGCGTTGAGCTGTTTTGACTCTCTTTTGTGTTTGTGTGTGGTCTGTGTGTGTTTGTGTGTGTGTGCGTGTGTAATTCTGCAGGGAGGTCTGACACCGAGCCCATTGTGGACTGCAGGATAGATGAGAGCTCGGATGTACCCATTCTAGAGGACAGATGGTCGCCCCCTATGGACTGCCTGCACTATTCCTGGCTGATGTACACAGACATGGAGAGCACTGAGAGGTTGGGGGGAGAGGGGGGGCACTGTGTGGGTACACTGATCTCAGTAATTGTCTTCACAATTGACTGTCGGCATGTGCAGTTAAACTGTCTTTTCTGATATGGGAACACTTAAATGTGATATTCACCTTGGCAGGATGCGCATTTTCTGAATCCAAGTCCCAAGGGAATAATTTAACTTTAATTCTCCTTTTCTGTGTTCTCAACACACTCACACACACACATTCTCTCTCTCTGTCTCCACCCCCCCCCCTCCCTCTCCCTCCGTTTTCAGGTCTATTCAATAATTCTTATGGAGCAGAATTAGAACAATATCGCCAAATAGCTGAGAATACAAACATTACATTACCTTACATTACAGGCATTTAGCAGATGCTCTTATTCAGAGTGACTTACACATTTACATTGTATCCAATTATACAGCAGGACATATACTGAAGCAATGCAGGTTAAGTACCTTGCTCAAGGGTACAATGGCAGTGTCCTACCGGGGAGGTTACAAGACCAACTCCTTACCCATTATACTACACTGCCGCCCACAAACATAACCATAATAATTTATCTTTCAGGGATGTGCGGGAGATGAAAAACTTGCTGAGCAAACTGCGAGAGACTCTGCCATTACCCCTGAAGAACCAAGGTGTGTGTTCATCACACAAGGGTCTATATGCGCTTATGTGTTAGTAATGCGCTGCCATATTTGTGTTATCTCTGTTTGCAAATCAGTAAGTTACTCACTTTGCTGTGTGTGTGTGTGTGTGTGTGTGTGTGTTTAGATGACAGCAGCCTTCTGAACCTCACTCCCTACCCCGTGGCCAGACAGAGGAAGAGGTGTCTCTTTGGTTCCTGCTGTTTGGTTTCCAGCTGAGAGCATGACCTCCAACCCTTGACCTCTGCCCCGGATGCTGTAACTGAGTGTCTATTTAATGAGGTCTTTGAGCGCTTGTGTCTCTCTCAAAGCTTACTGCCATTGGCCAGACAGCTCATTCTTTTAATGAAAAGGCTGCTCATTTTATAACTTTATTTTCTGATACAAATATAATTCTTTTTTTTTTTTTAAACGGTAATTAAATATGTATATAATTACTATAATTTTGACTGAAGTATTATTTTGACTGAAGTATATTTTTTCTCATTCATTTTTGTACCGGAGGTAATTTAATGCTTGTTCATTTGCCTCCACACAGTAAAATGTCCAGTGTTCATTTAACTCTTAACAGATAACATTTGGTCCCACATTCCAGAGTGGAAGCAAAGGTTATTTGTTAAGAGCCAAATTAGCAAAGTTAGAGCTGAATTAACACTGGACATTATTACTGAGCAGGAAAGACCGTTATATCACACAGATTACAGATCTCATACCGATGCCGCTTCTTCCTTATGAACGTGATAACGTGCTCGTTTTCTCAGTTGTATCATCTCTCTGATTCTGAATTTTGTGATTTGCGTTTCCGTGCTCGAAGGCGTCCCCGCCGCACGCTGCATACATTGCGTTGAGAATCCCTCGTGATAACTCCTCAAGGCATCAACAAACCGAATGCATCAACCAGACAGCTCATGCTGTCAAAATACCCGCGGATCCCCCGTTTCTGAACGTTACTGAACACCCAAAAGGCTCTGAAATGCTACAACTGGAGTTTCAGATGAAATAAATGGCGTCAACCGTGCATTTTTCTTTTCTAAAAGCACTGTTTTTGAACCAAAATGAAACATCGACTTCGGTTTATTGACCCTAAGTTGTAGGTACAAACGTGAATTTTCAAACATGAATTTTCATCACTCTACAATATGCATATCCCCAGAGTTTTTCATTGTGGAAGAACTGACCTTTTTTCCTTTGTTCAGAACATTTTTCATATAAACTGGAAGTGGTTTATTTTATTTTAATTTCATTTTTTTCTTTGCATGCTTTTTTGCCAGGATAAAATTAACTAATCAATAATTCATCTTAATATGCATATTCTAGTTTGATTGGTTTTAATTAGCGTATTTTCTTGCATATGCTGTTGGGGAACAAGTTTGGTGGTCTATTTTAGATCAGAAACATTGAATAATTAAATACTGCAGTGTGTTTGAGGTGTGACCACACGTTCAGTTTTTTTTATACATAATCCCATTTTGCAGTATGTTACAACATTGCTTGATTTATATTTATATTTATAGATTTATATTACTTTCTTATAAGTCTTTGTTCTCATATACATCTACAGAGATCCCAGAACTCTGCTTTTGTGTGGTGTCTATATAACCCTCTGGAGGAGTCAGTTGGCAATAAAGAAAGGTTCAGGTAATGAGCAGAAGATTAAAACTCATTCGCATTTTTTATTAAATTACCTGTTAGATGGTAAGCAGAATTTAAAGTGAGAAATATGCTTATGACTGCTTATGGTGATATTCAAATTATTATACATTTTTACTGCTCTGCGGGTGAAGTTTCACTGGTGTTTTAAAACACCCCTGAAATTTTTTCCATCAAGGGAGTAGATGTTTTTGAAATATTCTGAACTCGATGTGTCTGCGACTCTAAACTTGTGGCAGCTTAATTAGTCCAGTTTAGGGGTTTACAAAACTCTGTTTCAATTATGCGAATGCAACGCCCTTGAATCTTTTCTGTTTTTAATTAATTACAGTTTATTTGTTTTTGCAAGTTTCATTATATTATTATTTGAATCCAAATCATTCTTATCATTTATTATTCCACGTGCCTAAAATGTGTATCTGGTTTGCCTTTCAACAGCAAATAAAAATCTCTCAATGAAGCCATTACTCATTAAATATGCCAAAATAAAAATGTTTCACTTGTCTAATATGGAAATGAGTGCATAGGTGCACAAGCGCTGTTTTTTTTTTGTGAGTAGGGACTTACGCTATGTTTGTTTTGGTATTTGTGATAGAACAGAGAACACAGCAAGCATTTGGGTTGTCAGTATACTACTGAATGAGTATAGAATGTTGGAGGTCCTTATAAAGTTCAGATGATTTTGTATCATTAATAAACTTTTTGTATTGAAGTAAACTTGATTTTCTTGTGTTGTACAAGTTTGGCTTTAAAAATGTTTTCAGCTTTGGTCAAATTAAGCGACCATATCAAATGTTCAGACTCACAGTGGGTATGTGCCCTTAAAATTTATCCATATTCTTTTATGAACTAATTATTACATTTGAATTCCTAACAGCAATATTGTCATTAAGAACATTCATTTGCAGAAAATAACTACAGGTCAAAATAATAAAAATACATTGCATTGCATTGCATTGAATAATGTAAACAAGTTAATGCCTATAAAAATATAATAAAAATAACAATGTATTTGCTTAGGAAGGGCTCAACAATCAATAGTGGGAGAAATAACCGTGATTGTTATTCAAAAATATGGGGCGATCACTTCATTTTTTCAGAACTGTAATGACTTGCCGGAAGACTACAACGTGGAAGACTTAACTCCACGGGATTCGGTAATTTATGCACCACTAGATGGCGACATTTCACAGTTTTTGATTCAATTGACTTTCATAAACGTACTGACGGAGGTTGACACCCTCCTATTTTCCCGTTCATTAAGACGACATGCGGAGAATTTAATTATTCTGGGGCCGGGGAATTAGTTACCGCAGTAACACTACATCCACATTTACGAAATCGCATAAAATATTACATAAAACATAAAATCTAATGATGGTTTAGCATTTCTTGCTTTTTCCAAAAGCCTACTTCTAGTTCATCCGCGTGGAATGCATCATTTTGTAAATCTTGACTACTGGTTTTTATTGGTTGTTGTTACTGGCATGTTAAATTGCTGTGAAAAAAGGCAAAAATAAGCTGAGCATTTATTATTTGAGTGATAACAAATATACCAATGCTCAAAACTTTTCGCAGCAATACTACTCGACTACAAGAAACATTCAGATGCACTATAAATTTGTCATATTGCAGCCCCTGTTGCTCCTGTGCAAGTAGATTATAGCAAAAATAAATTACTCACAGATGTTTCGAAAGTGTGGGTCCTATAGACCATACAACTTTTGTCATACAATTGTTTAGAAGTGTAAGGTTCGTGTTGAATGAAGGTAGATTAAACACAATGTAGTACTGAAGCTGTACATGGTTCTTAAAACAGCACGCATTCAGATGTGTGCGTACGTGAACATATTAAATCATTTTCTGTTGACCTATTAATACGGGGGACTACTGTATGTACAAGCTAGTGATTTGTATTTGTTTATTAAGCAGTGCAGAGAAATGCTCTCGCCCTCTAGAGAGAGGGGAGAACAATGTGTTCTGTACACAACACCATTTCCAGCTTCCTTCTCGCCCTCATCTTCAACCTCCCAAAAACTGCCAACAGGCTGCAGAGGTCAGCGAAAGGTCAGAAGGATCTGGGATCGCTCCCAGTTCTGAGATGGTTACAGGAAAAGACCCTTCACAGACCCCCCACCCCCACCCCCTTTTCCAGTAAGAGGAAGAAACCATTATGTAAGGAAAGGTGGGGTTCAGATCTAGGCCCCAAACCTCTTAAGGAGACAGTCCTAGTTTTAAAAAGTTGCTTTATTAGGCTTATTTTATGCTTTTCAGCTTTAGTAAAATTTCCTAAATTTCCCGCTTTCCTAAATGATGTAAAATAAGAAAATGTAAATTATGAACAGCTTTGAGATGTACCTATACCTGTTGTGCAGGGTGTGTTTCATAGAATTTCTCTAGCCAAGATGTGCCCCGAACATGCTCCAAACATATTCCATGGCATACCCCCAAAAATCAGAACCCCGCCTTTACACAGGCTGCAGACTTTGATGTGGTGTATATTCTACGTTACATTACATTACATTTATTTTCCATAAATGTAATGTAATGCACCGAAGGTCTGAAGGAACAGCTACAAGACACAGGTCTGATAAGGCACGACACTCATAATGTAACAGCTATTCATAGCCATGAACGCATTACATCCAGTTCACACAGTAAACATTACTCTATAATGAGGTCATGTCAGAGAGGCAATGTCATTACTCTCTGACCTGACCTATGCTAAGTCAAACTAGGAGGCATGACAAGCTACAACATGAAGATAATGATACAAAGTGAAATATAAGTGCTAGAAGTACTATAGGAACAAAGTAGAGGGATTATATAGAGGGAACAAAGTAATACAATGAAGAATGTCATGAGGTTTTGGGGATGTGAAGAGCAGACGAGGCACAGGCTTGAAGGTTTATCTATAAGTGTAACGTACTGATTATAGAAATATAAAATAATACTTTCAATGACACTTTACATTTTTTCATAACTTAACTACTTAATGAGGACCCCCTGAGAGACTCACATGGGGTGTGTGTGTGTGTGTGTGTGTGTGTGCGCGCATGTGCGTGTGCATGTGTGAGCGTCTGTGTGTGTGTTTGTGTGTGAGTGCGTGTGCGTGTGTGTGTATGTGTGTGTGTGGGTGTGTGTGCATCCGTGTGTGTGTGCGCGCGCACTGCGTCTGTCAGTGTGTGTGTGTGTATTCCATGTATTTGCGTGTGTGTGTGTATTCCATGTATTTGCATGTGTGTGTGTGTATTCCATGTATTTGCTTGTTTATGTGTATTCTGACATTCACATCATGCCACTGTGAGTTTCCGGTCTGTAATGTTGCTTCAACGTTATGGCCATGTTATAAGAACGTTGCGCACCAGGTGCGCTGGCATCTGTCCTTCACGTTGGGATGCATTCAAGAAAGACGCTGTAACCCTACCCACGTCCTCATAGGCCTAACTACTGAGCAAACGCAGGACACACGGGCGCGTGCACACACACACACACACACACACACCACATAAACACTGACTACGCACACGCGCACACAGAACAGCACAACATTCTTGAGAAACACCAGCTGCCAACTGACAAGAGGGAGCCATTCTCCAGCCACCCAGCTTGTGAGTAAGTAACTAAGTAACATTTCTTGGTGCTTAGCTTGTAGTTTTTCCAATGTCATTTGCTCAGCATTCAGCTTCTGTGCTATTCCAGTCTAGAAATTTAACCCGGAAACTGTATCAATGATAAACTTTCTTTAACTTGCAGTGACATCACAAATAGAGGAACCGTATTAGGGAAAATAAGAATTTATAATCAAAAGATATGTTTGTTTGCATATTTAGTAGTTACCAAACAATGTCAATTTATTTTCCACTAAATTTGATGTAGACAAATTGTTTTGTTAATTTGTTTTGCTTACTTAAATTGTTAATTCAAATGCAATAGACGGCAATCTTCAAGAGTAAGTTTCAATATCAGAGCTTATTATTCTCTTGACACAGTGATTGTCCTGACACTTTAATTTTTCAATTACGAACACTGAAATAATTATTATGTTACTTTATTTGTGGGGGAAAATACAACTTAACACTGCTACAACACTGCTGATTATTTTTGAGGTTCATTTCCCCAAACCCCTTTCCCCGGTTAGGCTTTTGTGTTTTAACTAAAAATAAAATAATTATATGATATTGAAGCATTGATCCTTAAATATGTGCTGCCAAGTAATTACAAAATGCATGCATGGATCTGGAGATTAAATATGTTTTAATAATTGCACAGAATGATCAGAATTTCTCAATGTAGAAAACCACATCTGCATTTAAAGTGGTTTCCTGTCTTGTGAGTAATTTTAATTTATTTTGAACATTAGGCCACCCAAGAAAAGATAATAACAAAATGAGAGAATGAAGGGAAATAGGATTTAGAAAGGGAATGTCATGCTCTGTGTCCTCCCTCCTCCCTCTTATAGATTCATTTATTCTTCTTTGTTTGCCTCAAATTGTTGTTTGATTTGAAATACAAGAGGAAAAACAACCATTTTGCCAGGACTGTCCCAATACTTTTGCATTTACCTGAATGTAATATATGCACACTGTCTGATATGCAAGACTTTGTTGATTATATTAATCAAATGTATTATCAACAAAATAAAAGTCATATGCACAAATGCAAATTATTACAACATACAATCGTCTGAGCTATTCCTGCACTACATTTCCCATAATCCCTATCTCAGAGTTCCTATTCCATGATGCGTACCTCTGTCATTTAGGTGTTGTTCCTGTTGCCTGCTGGCCGCTGTGTCCACCCTGATTGGTCCCGTTTGAGAGCCTCCACTCCTCGGCACGCGTAGGGTCACGTGATGTCACTGGCAGGTCCCGCCCTCGCCCTGCTGGCCTTCCTCTGCGCCCCGGGCCTCAGCCTGGGGTGCTTCTGCGACCACTACCCCTGGAGCGCGTGGACCGCCTGCTCCAAAACCTGCAACTACGGCACGCAGAGCCGCCACAGGTATGCCGGCGCTAACCGCGCGCCACATCGCCATGGTGACGCCACGGGCGCATACCGAATCACTCATTTTACCGTATGCCCCCTACAAAACGGCCATCCTAATAATACATGCTTAACGAAATCATTCTCATATTACCACAAACCCCCTACCAAATGGCCATCATAATACCACATGCTTAACTAAATCACTCTCATATTACCACATACCCCTTACCAAATGTGCATCATAATACCACATGCTTAACGAAATCACTCTCATATTACCACAAACCCCCTACCAAATGGCCATCATAATACCACATGCTTAACTAAATCACTCTCATATCACCACATACCCCTTACCAAATGTGCATCATAATACCACATGCTTAACTAAATCACTCTCATATTACCACATACCCCTTACCAAATGGCCATCATAATACCACATGTTTAACTAAATCACTCTCATATTACCACATACCCCTTACCAAATGTGCATCATAATACCACATGCTTAACTAAATCACTCTCATATTACCACATACCCCTTACCAAATGTGCATCATAATACCACATGCTTAACTAAATCACTCTCATATTACCACATACCCCTTACCAAATGGCCATCACATATATGTCTATGTTCTAGGCATAAACGAAGGAGGCAACCTTCCACCAATCCAAGTGTTTTGGCCAGGCATGGTCTGAAATGTGCACCGGAAAACATTAACGGAGGCCAACTTTTCCACAGACCCGCATCAGTTCGCCACTATTTGGGGAAAATGATTGTATTAATTGTAACGGTCAAACAATCATAACCATTGCTTCTTCTGGCCATTTTTCTGTTTTTATTTGATAGCAGACTGCATACCGTTGGCCACGCTTGAAAAATTAAACTTTTACCAAATACTGTAGGCAAGCAAGCGAGTACATCTCTGTTCGATAACAGCGAATCCAAACATACGCGCTGAAGATCCTTCAACAAAGTCACGCCATGTATTTGGCAAGTCTGATATAACAGAATTGAAATCTTCTTCAAATAATTCTGTACATATTCTGTTTTTAGCCGATAATTTGGGTTAGCTCAATAGCTTTGTCCTTTTCTCTGGTGTGTTTCAGTCGAGACTTAGATTGCAGCAAACTCGGAACAGAGGGAAGAAATATCTGTTTCCATCGCATTATTCATGCTTTCCCGAATACAGTATTCGGATTCAGATACATCCCTACCACATAGCCCCTACCAAATGGCCATCACAATACCACATGCTTGACCAAATCACCCTCAAATGACCACGAACCCCCCGCCAAATGGTTATCATAAAATCACATGCTCGACCAAAGTACCCTCAAAATAACCACAGGCCTCACTAAATCATCTTCATATTGCCATGCAGTTCAGACCAGGGCCCGTGGCATAAACGGTCTATGCAGTTGTTTAGGGCCACAACCGCTAGGGGGGGCCACACGATCCAATGTTTATCTAAGGTAAATAACATTATTTTCGTAGTTACGTTATTCATCCCCTGTTGCGGAACTAGCGGTATAAATTTTCAACGGAATGGCAACCGAACATTTCATAACAATGTAATGTAAGAATGATTTTGGATTTCACCAAGCGATCCAACTCCCCCCCAAAACTCCCCCCCCCCACCCCGGACAGATTTGCTTAGGGCCAAAATCCTAGGGCCGGTCCTGGTTCACACGAGTAGCTCTTGCCTTTGCCGTTAAATCGCACAGTGACGTGAGTTCAGCGCGGCGCTCTCTGTATTAGGCCGGGTGAATGTCATGAGTGACCGCGGCTTCTGTGTGCAGGAGCATCACGTACGACGCGTATTACTGGAAGAACATGTGCGAGCAGCTCTGTGAGAAGCAGGAGAGCCGGGCCTGCAACGTGGAGGCGTGTCCTCTTCACTGTCAGCTGACCGAGTACGGACCCTGGTCCCAGTGCTCCCCCTGCGCCAAGAAACAGGTAAACACACACACACACACACACATGCACACGATTGTACGCAGGCACACATGCACACACGAGCACGCACGCACACACATACATGCACACGATTGTACACATGCACACAGACATACACGTACACACACAGACACAAATAAAATATAGATAATAAAAAATATAGATTAAAATATTGATAATATTGATAACATTCAGTCTGCCTCTCCATCCTTCCATCTTCCATTTTCTAAATCAAATTCTCATGACAATAAGTCTGCCTCTAAGTAAGTCTCTCTCTGTCTGTCTCTCTTTCTCAGTTTCGGACACGGTCATTGGTGAAGCCAGCCCAGTTTGGGGGCGTGGACTGCAGTGGAACGCTGATGGAGGAGCGGGCGTGTCACCCTAGCACTGAGTGCCAGATAGAGCGCGTGAACTGCAAGAACCGATTCCAGTGTGACAACGGTACACACACACACACACACACACACACACATTCACACACATACTCACCCACTCACACACACACGCATACTCACACACTCACACACACACACACACACACTCACACACATACTCACACACACACACACACACACACACACATTCACACACATACTCACCCACTCACACACACACGCATATTCACACACTCACACACTCACACACATACTCACCCACTCACACACACACGCATACTCACACACTCACACACACACACACACACATGCACACACATACTCACACACACACACACACACACACACACACACACACACACACACATGCACACACATACTCACACACTCACACACACACACACACACATGCACACACATACTCACACACACACACACACACACACACACACACACACACACACACACACACACATTCACACACATACTCTCACGCTCATCACATACCCACACACATACTCACACACGCACATGCACTCACTATACTCACATACTCTCACACATACTCTCGCACTCACACATACTCACACACACACACGCACACGCACACCGCTCCAGTGGGGTGAAATCGTCAGTCACGAGACTCCTCCCCTTTTCCAGGTCGCTGCATCGACCCCAAACTGAAGTGCAACTCGCAGAACGACTGCGGGGACAATTCCGACGAGAGAAACTGTGGTCGGATCAAGAAAGTCTGCGTGCGCACCTATGAGATCATCCCTGGCGCTGACCTCATGGCGAACGGGTGAGACGCGACGTCCGCGGCGGTCAGTCTGCGGTCGGGGACGATCAGCGGTCCCGAGCCGTCGGCAGAGCAGCAGGACCGGCGATCAGTGTCGCCGTACCTTGCTAACTGTACTGAGCTGGTCTTGTAACCTTAAGGTCAACAGGTTTGATTCCCGAGTAGGACGCTGCCGTTGCGCCCTTGCGCAAGGTACTTAACCTGCATTGCTCCAGTATATATCCAGCTGTATGAATGGATGCAATGTTAAAAACAAAAAACAACAAAAAAAAGTCTGCTAAATGCCGGTAATGTAATGTAATGAGAGTTCAGAGTGTATTACCTCCCCCCTGTAACGAATGCTTACGGAGTTTATTTTGAGCGGTTGGGTTCCACGCGCGTCCAGAGCGGTCGCGGGTCGCGGGCGAGTGATCAGAGCGTTGCGGTGACGCAGGTTCGACGCCGTCGCCGAGCAGATGCGGGCCGCCGTTCTCGACAGCTCCTTCCTGGGCGACGAGTGCGTCACGAACCGCAGCCGGGAGGACAGGAAGCCGTACCGTGTCCCGGCGAACATCGAAAGCGTCCAGCTCAAGGTACGAGGAACGAGTGGCTGTATTTGCATGCACGCACACACATACACACATACACACACTGATGCACACACACACGTGCACCTACACACACACGTGCACACACACACACACACACACACACACACACACACACGTGTGCACACGCACACACCTACACGCACACATACACAAACACACACATGCACACGCTCATCATACACACATAGACACATGCACACACACACACACACACACGTGTGCACACACACACACATAAACACACGTGCGTGCACACGCACACACCTACACGCGCACACGCTCATCATACACACATAGACACATGCACACACACACACACACACACACTCACACATGCACACACACACACACACGTGCACACACACACACACACACACACACACACGTGTGCACACGCACACACCTACACGCACACATACACAAACACACACATGCACACGCTCATCATACACACATAGACACATGCACACACACACACACACACACTCACACATGCACACAAACTTAACATTTGGTGACATGGCGAGGATCTCACTTTAATGCAATCAATAGCGTTGTGACCGTTTGGAAATGCCCACATTATCAGGCATGTTCTGGAATTCACTGCTTCAGGCGAAACTCCATCTAAACATCGTGTCACCTGCAGGTGGAGTTGCTGGAGGACTTCAAAGAGCAGGAGGGGGAAGTAGAGAGTGAGCCGGTGGAGCTGACATCAGGCACGACCGGTGCCCAGGGGCCCAGTACCTCCAGCTCCGGGTGGCAGATCTTCATCCCCATCCTCTTTTCCGTGAGCAACTATCACCAGTCCCGCAGCTCCAGCTCCTTCCGCTCCACAGTCAAGGCCTCGCAGAAGAAGGCAGGTCATCTGACCCTATTCACCGTCTGTCCCTATTCACCATCTGTCCCTATTCAGCAACTCAGATATTCACCATCTGTCCCTATTCACCATCTGTCTCTATTCAGCATCTGACCCTATTCAGCATCTGACCCTATTCACCATCTGACCATATTCACTATCTGTCCCTATTCACCATCTGTCCCTATTCAGCATCTGACCCTATCCACCATCTGTCCCTATTCACCATCTGTCCCTATTCAGCAACTCAGATATTCACCATCTGTCCCTATTCAGCATCTGACCCTATTCACCATCTGTCCCTATTCACCATCTGTCCCTATTCACCATCTGACCCTATTCAGCATCTCAGATATTCACCATCTGACCCTATTCACCATCTGTCCCTATTCAGCATCTGACCCTATTCACCACCTGTCCCTATTCAGCATCTCAGATATTCACCATCTGTCCCTATTCAGCATCTCAGATATTCACCATCTGTCCCTATTCAGCATCTGACCCTATTCACCATCTGTCCCTATTCAGCATCTCAGATATTCACCATCTGTCCCTATTCACCGTCTGACCCTATTCACCGTCTGTCCCTATTCACCATCTGTCCCTATTCAGCATCTGACCCTATTCAGCATCTCAGATATTCACTATCTGTCCCTATTCACCATCTGTCCGTATTCACCATCTGACCCTATTCACCATCTCAGCTATTCACCATCTGTCCCTATTCACCATCTCAACTATTTACCATCTGTCCCTATTCACCATCTGTCCCTATTCACTGTCTCAGCTATTCGCCATTTCAGCTGCTCACCATCTCACATCATTAACTTCCCGCCACCTAATAAATACTTGTACTCTGAGCAAACGAGTGAATTTCATGATTTCTTTCTGAATTTGACGATCACATTTTCTTCAGATGGTAGGATGAAAAACACAGGACCAATTTAGGATAATTTAGGAAACATTGCATAGTGCTGCTTTGGAGTAGAGCTTGTTTAATTTGTATGAGCTAAGGTAGCCAATATTGTTTGTTGTAACTTGGCCTCATTTTGATATCAATACTTTTAATGACAAGCCTAAATTTAGCAAGTTTTAATTAAAGTCTTATAGACGGTGCTTTGTATTCGTGAGTAACGTGCATTTTTACACGTTGAAAATGTGTTTTTTTTATTAAATACACAAAGACTGTTGAACAAGAGAGAACTGAAAATGTCATAAAGAACAAAGCTCATGATTAGGTACAAAGCTCATGATTAGGAAAAGGTAGCATTACATTTATAGGGTTGTCTTCTGAATCACTGGATGATAGTGACGCACCACAGTTTTTCTCCATCAAAACTTTCAGACTCATTGCCTCTAATAACTTGACCTATATCCACCTATCTCACTGTTCTCTCTTTGCTCCCCACAGGATTCCAAATTCTTCCGCGTCCACCAGGTAGCGGCCGTGTCGACGTTCAGGACGAAGCAGTCGAACCTCTACATGTCTCTTCCCTTCCTGGGCTTTCTGAACGATCTGCCCCTGGATTACAGCTATGCCATGTACAGGCAGGTCTTCCAGGTGTTTGGGACGCACTACTTTGGATCAGGCACGCTAGGGGGGGTCTACGACCTCCTCTACCAGTATGACCGAGAGGAACTGAAGAATTCAGGTACGACAGCTCGACGTCTGCTTTTTCATTCATCAGATTTGCTCTTCATGTTTCTACAAAACATGTGGGGTGACATAGAGGTAAGAGCGGTTGTCTGGCAGTCGGAGGGTTGCCGGTTCAATCCCCCGCCCTGGGCGTGTCGAAGTGTCCCTGAGCAAGACACCTAACCCCTAATTTCTCCCAACGAGCTGATTGGTACCTTGCATGGCAGCCTTTCACCGTTGGTGTGTGAATGGGTGAATGAGAGGCATCAATTGTAAAGCGCTTTGGATAAAAGCGCTATATAAATGCCGTCCATTTACAAAAGCTCTAATTGGCACTTTGCAAAAGGCAGATTCACTCAGGTAAGGTTGTAGTTCAGAAATGAAAGTGAAAAGAAGTTTATGTGCTGCGGTGGTGTGTGTGCCGAGTTCCCCCCTCTCTCTCTGCCTTCCAGGTGTGACGGATGAGGTGGCCAACAACTGCATCCGGTCAGGAAGCTCGTTTTCCATCCTGTTCTTTTCTTCATCAAGACGGGTCAATACGTGCAGTAAAAATACAATGTCTGAAAAATATGAAGGTATGTGTGAATATTTTTTTTACCGTTTTTGTAGAATTACCTTTTACTTTGCACTGGCGAGGTTTCAAAGTCAAGAACATTGACCGCTACCCAACACTAACCTTTGACCCTCAGGACCAGAGTCCAGAGCTCTGATGACTATTCCACACTGACCTTTGACCCTCAGGACCAGAGTCCAGAGCTCTGATGACTATTCCACACTGACCTTTGACCCTCAGGACCAGAGTCCAGAGCTCTGATGACTATTCCACACTGACCTTTGACCCTCAGGACCAGAGCCCAGAGATCTGACTGTGACTCCACATGCTGTGTTTGCTGTCTGTTAGGATAGAGTTCAGAGTTCAGAGCTTCTGCTCGTCTCCTCAGGGTCCTTCGTGAAGGCGTCAGAGAAGTCCATCTCCATGGTGAAGGGGGGGAGGGCCGAATATGCAGCTGCCTTAGCCTGGGAAAGACAGGGAGCCCTCCCTGACAGCACCACCTATAAAGACTGGTTGGAGTCAACCAAAGACAACCCTGCCATAGTAGAGTATGAGGTAACCAATCCCATTGTTGTAGAGTAAGAGATAGCCAATGCCATCATTGTCGAGAATGACATAGCCAATGGGGACCATTCTAGAGAATGACATAAGCAGCATCATCCTTGGGTTGATTATCTCCAACACCGTAAAATACAAAATAAACAATCCCTTTTGAAGTGTGTGAGGTAAAGACTACATAAGTTCAACAAATTTTTGTTTCAGTAATTTTTTTGAATGTAATAGTTCTTTTGAGTTGAGAACCTTCCTGTGAGTGGATCAAAGGGACTTTGTTTGAGTCGAAATTACGTTGAGTTTGCACTGAAATGATGTTACTGTATCTCCGCCTTGATACGATGCCGCCTCGAAGCTGAGACAATGTTTTCTGTGCATGGGTCAGCTGTTGCCCATCCTGAACCTGGTGAGAGGGTTTCCCTGCGCGGTCACTAAAAGGAGGCACCTGGAGAGGGCGCTGTTGGAGTACATGGAAGAGGTGGACTCCTGCAAGTGCGCCCCCTGTCCCAACAACGCCCGGCCCGTTCTGTCCAGGACCGAGTGTCTGTGTGTCTGTCAGACTGGCACCTACGGGTCCAACTGTGAGAAACGCGCTCCAGACTACACTTCTGGTAAACCTGCTCCTCTCCCTGTATGTACAGTGATCGCTTTCTTTCTTTCTCTCAAACTCACACACGCACATACATACAACTCCTATTGTGTCAACATATTTCAGCTCTGGATTCAGTGTGACTCCTGGTGTGTTTACATACGTCTGCTCTGGATTCAGTGTGACTCCTGGTGTGTTCACATACGTCTGCTCTGGATTCAGTGTGACTCTTGATGCGTTTACATAGGCCTACATCTGCTCCTGATTCAGTGTGACTCCTGCCACATCTATTTTCCTCTTTCAGACGCAGTAGACGGACGCTGGAGCTGCTGGGGACCTTGGAGTGAATGCGACTCCTCCATGAGGAGGCACCGGGTTCGAGAGTGCAACAACCCCGCCCCTCTCCGTGGCGGGAAGCCGTGTCAAGGAAGCAACAGGCAGGAGGAGGGGTGCTATGTGTCCATCTTCCAAAAGTGCGTCTTTTTCAGCAGTGATGACGTTGTAGTAAGATTGCACAAGGCTGTGGTGATGTTTTTACAATGTTTATTTAACTACGTACAGTCAAACCACAATTTTACAGCTGCAATGAAAATTGTTCCAGCTCACAATATAGCTTTTACCGCAGGAAGACTTTCTGTGTGTTAGTGTGTGTGTGTGGTGTGAGTTCATGTATGTGTGTGTGTCTGTGTGCGTGTGTTAGTGTGTGTGTGTGGTGTGAGTTCATGTATGTGCGTGTGTCTGTGTGCGTGTGCATGTGTACATGTGTATGTGTGTGTATAAATGCGTGTTACTCTGCCATCTCTCTGCAGGCAGGATGTGTGTATCAGTGATGATGAGATGGAGAAAGAGGTTGATCAGGAGGAGCTGGAGCCTAGCTCACCTGGATGCCGCAAACCCAGGCCGCCAGCGAACAGCTACCTGAGGGTGAGGAAGGCAGAGGGCCTCAGCTTGCTACTGCACCTGAAGGGCGGAGGGCCATGTTAGCCATAATCCTCCCACTGGGCCTCATTTTCTAAAATTAAGTCTCATGAGGATAATGCTCTCTCTCTTGCCTTTTCCACTCCACTCTCTCTCTCTCTCTCTCTTGTCTGGCCCCCTCTTTCCCCCTCCCTCCTTCCCCTGCAGCTGGATAAGAAGCGCTATGATTTTGGGGAGCAGGAGGAGGTGCTGTGTTTCACCCAGTACAGGATGGAGGGATACCAGTACCTCCGCTGCCTGCCGGAGGGGAAGTGGAGCGAGCTGCAGGCAGTGTGCATCAGTAAGGGGGGGGGGGGGGGGCAGAGGGGGCCAGACATGTTGGGCTGCACATTCACACGATTAACGTTTTGGGCTTTCGGAGCCCAGTTAGCACTTGGAGCTTCTGGTGTAAATGGAACCAGCTTCAGATTTATCCATTTTAGCTTCTTCTCTCTAAATTTGACCGTTGTACAAAATTATGGGTAAATATTTTGTCATTTTAAAATTGAACTACTTTGACAAAATGGAGAAATCATACAAAATGGAACCAGCTTCAGAACTATCCATTTTAGCTTCTTCTCCTTAAATCTTACCTTAAATCAGTTTTAAAGTGCCCATAATTGCACAGAATTCTGGGTAAATATTTTGTCTTTTAAAAAATTAAGTAAATCCTGCAAAGCACCAGGCCCTCTGTGGCCTGAACACTGGGCTGGCGTGTGCAGAAGATCCGCTTCCAGCAACTCCAGAGCTAATCTGCCCGTTTCAATGATTCGTTTGATTTGCACTGCATACGTCTCAGGGTTGAACAAAAAACAAAAACGTTAATAAATAAATCATCCACGCTGGTTATGAAATAAATGCAGCTCGCGCTGACGCCGCGCTTTCCGTCGCGCAGAGAAAGTCTGCGCGAAGCCGTCCCTCCCCGATGACATCACGGCGCAGCCGCAGAAGGAGGAGTACGGGATCGGGGACACGGTGGCGCTGAGCTGCGCGGTCCCCGGCACGGTGCTGTCGGGACGCCGCTACTACACCTGCGGGGCGGGCCTCACCTGGGACCCGCCCCTGCCCGCGGACATACGCTGTGAGAACGGTAGGAGGCGCCTATTTCAGCTCCGCCCACAGCGGCCTAGCCGCCACTCTTGAACACTGCGGGGTTAGCAGACTGGTAAAGGGTCGTGTCACTTCCTCGGCAAAGGTTTATAATTCACGTTTCAGATTAATTCTGATCATAACTGCGACACTCGGATGTCCTCAGATTGTCCACAGCTTCCCGTTGCATTATGATTCTCATTTTATGATTGGTTAATCAAAGCAGTATTTTGTCTCGGCTTGAGTGACATCACCGTGGGCATTGTTCTCTGAGTGGCCTGTAGGGCTGTGCTTGCTTCGTCACGGTGTGCGCTGTGGATTTACAGCCGCGGTGCGATTGATAACAGCGCTCCCGCTTTGTCACACAGAGCGTCCGTTCGTCCCCGACAGCAGCTGCAAGAGGGGAGAGAAGAAAGACGGCTCCCAGTGTGTGTGTATCCCACAGGAGGAGTGCAGGTGAGGGACAGAAACGCACACACACACGCACACACACGCATGCACGCACATACAACGCACATACACACACACACACACACACACACACACACCACACGTGCAAACACCCACACAATACACATATGCACACACTCTTATGTTTGCACCATTTAGCTTGTTTTGTCGGTGTGTACTATTTTTGTGACCCTTTCCCCTTGATAGCTGAGCATTGCTAATGTTTCCCGTGGCTGAGGATGTTACTGTGCGTGAAACGTGCTTTGCTGGGAAATGTAGTCCATACAGAGCGGACCTCTGCGTACTGGACGCAGCGACTGGCAGAGCTGTGATGAAGTCGGCCTGTGCCTTCCACGCTGGCCAGTGCCGTGGAGACCCGCTCTTCTTCCTGAGCACTGAGGCCTGTGATGGGGTTCAGGACCAGCTGGAGTGGGCCCGCTTCCGAGCGAGTGTGGCCAACCGCAGTGTGGACCAGAACCCCTGTGGGCCTGACACCTGCTATGAATGGGAGACCTGCCCTGGTATTATTATTATTATTATTATTATTATTAGTTGTAGTAGTAGTAGTAGTTTCAGTAGTTTCAGTAGTAGTAGTAGTAGTAGCAGTAGTAGTTATTGTAGGAGTAGTAACAGTGCTAGTAGTAGAAGTAGTAGTAGTAATATGTGGAGGAAGGAGGAGGGGGAGGCTCGGTCAAAGTCAGCACACTATAGCTTCATTAATTTCAGGATGTATAAAGAGCCCTACTCTGTTATCAGTGAGTTTTGTTAGTCATGTTCAAATTCACAGAATCTTTCATCTCAGTCTATATACATGGTAAATGGTAAATGGACTGTATTTATATAGCACTTCTATCCAAAGCACTTTACAATTGATTCCTCGCATTCACCAGAGCAATTAGGGGTTAGGTGTCTTGCTCAGGGATACTTCGACACGCCCAGGGCGGGGGATCGAACCGGCAACCCTCCGACTGCCAGACAAACGCTCTTACCTCCTGAGCTATGTTGCCCCTATACACTATTGTATCCTTTCTTACACGAATCAATAACCTGTCCTCCTGTGCTTCTGTCCCTCAGACTCAAAGCACTGCGAGTGCAAGCTGCCGCGCGACTGTCCCAAGGACGGACAGCACACCTTCTGTCTGGAGGTCCTGAAGACCAGGAGCAGGAAGACCATGAACCTCTGCTTCATGGCCGCCATGAAATGCGCCAGGATTGAGTTTGACATCGTCCACGAAGGGTCTTGTTAGACGTCTGCCTTGGGTTGGGTTTGGCATTGACAGAAGCCCGTCCCTAGCACACATCTGGATTAGCTTTTACCATTCGAAAGACTGTGGATAACAATACAATACAATACAACTTTATTTGTCCACACGGAGAGGAAAATTGCCTTTGGCTCACATGGCATGACATAGTAGACAACAATACACAAAGTATAAAATAAACACATAAGGACACATAAGAAACACATAAGAGCATAAAAGATACAAATAAAAGATTAAGAACCTTTTAAAATTAAGAACAGGATAAGAGCAGCAGATCGTTACAGTGCATTATATAGAATTTAACATGGTGATTGCATGGTGATTAACTAATAAACCCACATTGTGTATTAAATAAATTTGAATAACATATCAGAAATTGTAAAAATGGTTGTAAAGTGAATGATTTTTTTTGTGCCAATAAATACCCTTAAATTTGATATCACACATTTGGAGTAGATACTATTTTATTATTCCACAGCCACCTAAATGACATTTTCACAGACCAATTCTCACATAGAAGTGCATTTGTTTTACACAGAATATATTGACTAAAGTCTCAACGTCTTTTCAAACTCGAAACAACAATAGAAATCATTTTCCTATCCATCAATGTTTCGAAATCTGTTATGCACTTTAATATGAAAGCATCAATGATTTTCGTTTTAGCTGGCAATTGATTTTTGTGTGATTACCGGTGAACACCGCAAAAGTAGCATACTGTGATAAAAACATGTTTGTTAGAATTCCACCAAATAACTTTTAATATACTGAACAGGACCTGTGTACAGAAAAACGAGGGCCCTGATCAATATCATTATTCCTTACATTTATATAGTGCCTTTTCTCAAAACTCAAAGCACTTCACAGTAATGAGGATAGGGAAGCCGACCTCAGCCACCACCGATGTGTAGCACCCACCTGGGTGGTGCAGGGCAGCCATTTTGTTCCAGAACGCTCACCACACATCAGCTGAGGTGGACAGGGTGAGAATGATTTTTTTTTTTTGGGCAATTAAAGTGGCGGATGATCAGGTGACGGATTGTGAAAGCCAGGTCGGGAATTTGGCCAGGACACCCAGGAACCCCTTACTGCAGGGGTGCACAACAAAGGGCCAATATGTTTCAGGATTTTGTGCCAACTTCTCTTCTTAATTATTCAATTAGCTCAATCATATCTTGATCTGAGAAATTGCATAAGCACCAGCTACAGCTGCAAGCTGCAAGCGTATCCTAAAACGTTTACTGTGCTCAAGTCCAGGAGTTAACCAGCCTAGATTATAGAGCTGTCAAAAAACTAAAACTAAGGTAATTGGTTGGAACAGAAACCAGAATGCACACCAGCCCCCCAGGACTGGAGTTGTGCACCCCTGCCCTACTGTTTGCGAATGTGCATAATTTAAACCCCTTACCCCTGACCTCTGGGGTTTGGGACAGGCACATTTATACAATAAAAGGGCGTTTTTCTGTGTGTGTGTGTGTGTGTGTGTGTGTAGAGGCTCCTAATCTCCACACCACTCATTATTCTGTCAGACGGTCACAGTCAGTCTTATTAGATGGTCACAGTCAGTCTCTGGGGGTGGGGGAAAGTTTGACCACTTGGTCAGTGTTAATTCATCTCTTTGTGTTTCACAAATTCATTATTTCTATATTTATGATTACATGCTTTGTTTGTACATTTTCATATTACCACGTATATATGGATGAACAAGGGTAGAGACTTTTCAACATAACAGTCAAATGTTATATTATCTTAGACTTTAAAGGAAGCTCATTGGACAAGCCACACTGATTAAAATAACAAAACAAAAAAGCACAAGATTAACCCAACACAGGAATCAAAATATTGTTAAATTTATTTCATGTCGCAGTCAAATCAAAGGTATTCATGCATCAGTTGAGCATCACATGAAACTCACGCCCCATGCAACATTCTTCAATACTTTACATTTTCATTGAAATGGAAGTTCATGCTTGTCAAGTTCAATGAATGAGCACCAGCCATTTATTATAAAATGAAGGACTGAAATCTGATGCCGACAGAGGGCTGATATACTACCAATAATAGACAGATTAGAGTTGCTCTATACTTGTTTTTCATTTTTTAATTAAAGTGTTGCCCTTGCTGTCTATCTGTACTGTTTTCTATGTACATAGCAATCGTGAACTCCCCTCGGACAAGGAGCACTGTGTGCAGTAGTCTGAATGTACATTAAACTACCGATCTCCATTACAGAGAGAACGTTTATGCTGCATCAGGATGAGCAGGCTCCCAGGGCCACAATGGTGATCGGGTCCCCTCTGCACCTCCTGATTCCCGCCTCGCATTCCGTCATCGTCACGGCGACGGCGTCTTCCCCCCCCAGCCGGACGCACAGGTGGGTCCCGGGCTCGGGGCACTGGCCCACCTCTCTGCACGTACACACAGTGGCCCCCTCTGTAGGAGGAATAAACGTGGGTCAGACCCCGGTCCTGGAGGACCTGAACTCGTTCAAACCACAGACAGTTGGGCATTGTTGTCAATAACCAGGTTTGAGTACTGATGATAAAAACCACAGAGCATGACCACGCCCATTTGCACTGAGGTAAATTAAATGCAGATGCAAATGCGGAGTTTCAAAGATCAGAAAACAGTAGGGGGCGCACTACTCACCTTCGCACTTCTCCCACGGCGGGCAGTCTGGGCAGGGTGCGGCCTCACGCTTCGGCCAATCGCAGGCGCTGTCCTCAGCCAGGGTGTAAGTCTGCCCCAGACACTGCAGGGCTTTGACTTTGCACACGCTCACTCTGTGCGTCCCTCTCCGCCCGGTCGCGCACACTTCCAGGGAAGAGCTGCAAACAGTCAGCGCACCGCAGTGCTGTTACAGCAGATTCATCATAACCTGCCCAGTTATTTACATTTACATATATACTGCTTTCTTTCAGGCTGTAATGTGGGTCAACCAGGCTCTCCTCTTTGCCCTGTGGGACTCCAGGCCTTTCGCTCCTCCTTGCTGTGAGTGATGGTTGGGGGGGGGGGGGGGGTCGCGAGGCTGTCCCACGGCCTGGAGATTGCCGCAGTCTTTAGCCTGTAGGACAATTGTCTTTCCAGCGGTGTTTACAGCCTTCTGGTCCTTACGGCTCCACAGGAGTTCAGGCAGTGGAAGGATCAAAGCCCAGAGACAGTCCAAATCGAACCTTGCACAGCACACTCACAGCCACACTACTCTGCTGTTACACCAGCCACACTACTCTGCTGTTACACCAGCCACACTACTCTGCTGTTACACCAGCCACACTACTCTGCTGTTACACCGCAGCCATACTACTCTGCTGTTACACCAGCCACACTACTCTGCTGTTACACCACATCCACACTACTCTGCTGTTACACCACAGTCACACTACTCTGCTGTTACACCACAGTCACACTACTCTGCTGTTACACCAGCCACACTACTCTGCTGTTACACCGCAGCCATACTACTCTGCTGTTACACCAGCCACACTACTCTGCTGTTACACCACATCCACACTACTCTGCTGTTACACCACAGTCACACTACTCTGCTGTTACACCACAGTCACACTACTCTGCTGTTACACCAGCCACACTACTCTGCTGTTACACCAGCCACACTACTCTGCTGTTACACCACATCCACACTACTCTGCTGTTACACCACAGTCACACTACTCTGCTGTTACACCACAGTCACACTACTCTGCTGTTACACCAGCCACACTACTCTGCTGTTACACCAGCCACACTACTCTGCTGTTACACCAGTCACACTACTCTGCTGTTACACCAGCCACACTACTCTGCTGTTACACCAGTCACACTACTCTGCTGTTACACCAGTCACACTACTCTGCTGTTACACCAGCCACACTACTCTGCTGTTACACCAGTCACACTACTCTGCTGTTACACCAGCCGCACTACTCTGCTGTTACACCACATCCACACTACTCTGCTGTTACACCAGCCACATTACTCTGCTGTTACACCACAGTCACACTACTCTGCTGTTACACCAGCCACACTACTCTCCTGTTAGAGCACAGTCACCATACACCCGTACACATCAAATATAAGTGCTTCTGTTGAGAACGTTGGGTTCTGTCATCAAACAAACCTTAAAAGGAAAGTCTCACCTGCATTCATAGGGCAGTTTACACACACAGTGGTCCTTCACTGCTTTCTCCCATGGTTTGCACTGCTGTTTGAATTGTTCTGGAACTTCTGTTGACACTTCTGTCCCTTCTGAACATACACATTAAAACCACTAATTAACAAAAATGAATGTGGCTCTTTTGTATTACTCTATGAAATGGGAAAGAATATATGTCTTGAAGTGTCGAGGCTTTGGGTGTCGAGGTCTACATGGGGGGGGCGGGGTGGGGAGGGGGCGTGGGAGGATCGTACCTGCTTGGCACCTTACGTCTCCGGCAGACGGCGACCAATGGAGGCTGGAGTCGCACGCGATCTCAGCCACGCCCTCTCGCCGCGTCCCAGGCGGGCAGAGCAGGGACACCTTCTCTCCGATCTGATAGGTCAGTTTCCACGGGGCTCCCGTGACGTTGTGCCGCAGGGGCGGAAACCTGCACACTGTGCCTGCATAGATAATGAGCAGGAAGGACAGGGAGGAAGGCCCGTAGTCAGACGGGAGGGAAGACTCTTCGTACGCCTCACCTTTACCTCAGCAGGAGGAAAGAAGACCAACTTTTCGCTTCGTTGTTACAATGGCAACGTCCGCTGGTTGCAGTTCTCAGACCCTTGTTTTTATCAACCCTTTGAGGGTCATATCCAGACCTGGGTCAAATACGTATTTGTTTTGGATTCAAATACTTTTCTACACTTCACTGATCTTGTCCGGTGCAGCACTGGAACCAATCAAATACTCTCAAAAAGTGTAAACCCCGCCTTCTGGTCATATTGACAGGCTCAATTACACCGGGCAAGATCAACAGTGCACAGAAAAGTATTTGAGTCCAAAACAAACAGGTCGGTCTGTGGCTGTCGTGGAGCACGTAAAGCCAAGTGTGTAAGGCATGCATGCGAGGTCAGCACAGTACGTACTCTTGCACTCGACTGCATGTTTCCTCCAGGTCTGCTGGTCTGTGCATACGGCCACCGGATCCCCGATGATGTGGTGTCCTTCGATGCACGAGTACACTATTTTACTGCCAATGGCGTGGACGTCTTTGGGGTCCTGAGTGTAGACGGATGTAAGCGGACGGGGAATAACACATCAACGATCAATATGGTTCAAACCGGCAAGACCGTTGGACACTGTGTGGGAGTACCTTCACATAGCAACAGCAGATACGATTCGCGAGACATGAAGATAAATTCTAGCAGTGAATCTTCGGTCATAGAGAAGGAGGTCCTTACCATGATGAATCCATTCCTCAGAGGGGGTGGAGTCTTACAGACTTTTTCGGGTTTGAGGGAGGAGTGAAAACAGTGAGACTCCATCATTCTTTAAAAGAGATTAATTAGGATTATTGTAGGCTAATATCTAGCCTTGATACAGGTAAATCATTAGCTTTAATATGGGCCAATGTTGAGCTTCATTACAGGAAAACTGCTAGCTTTATTTCAAGAAAATCACAAGATTTATTGTAGGCTAATCATTATCCTTAGTATGGGCTAATGTTTAGCTTCATTACAGGCAAATCGCTAGCTTGATTTCAGGCTAATCACAAGCTTTATTGTCAGCTCATCATTAGCTTCAATGTGGGTTACCAATTAGCTTAATTACAGACTAATAAGTTTTGGCTTTATTACAGGGTATTTGCTAGCTTTATTACAGGCTAAATATTATTTAAGTGTGATTAATGTAATTCTGTGCAGGGGGTCCAGTGGATGGACTCACTGTTGGTGTTGAAGGTCCTGGTCAGGGCACAATTGAAGTTCAACCGTCTCCCCAATGCAGTGCTTGCCTCCCATCTTGGGGGACGGGTTTGAGCAGGAGCGAGTCCTTGACCTTCGACCTTCGGAACAGGAAGTCCAAGCGGACCAGCAACTCCAGTCACCATGGATGACCCCTGAGAGAAAGCGCGTCACGTGAGTCCTAGCATTCAGATTCGCACTCAAACCGAAGGCCATTTCGCAGAGATGGGGCACCGCTGGGCTGGGGTACCTGGCTGCTCCTCCAGGACCGTCCCATGCTGGCAGGAGAGGCCCGAGGTGTCTGCCGGGCAGATGCAGGTGCAGCTGGTTCCCCGCAGCAGGACGTGGCCGTTGTTTTGGCAGGGCCTGCAGTGGCAGGGGTCGTCCTCCTCCAGGTAGTCCTGAACCGCCCGTCTGAGAAGAAGCCTCTTCACCGACGCGCACGGCACCTCCTTTACCAGCTCGTACAGCGGCCTCAGCTACAGCCACCCGCACAAAATGGCCGCCACAGAGTCAGCACCCTCACCAGCTCGTACAGCGGCCTCAGCTACAGCCACCCACACAAAATGGCCGCCACAGAGTCAGCACCCTCACCAGCTCGTACAGCGGCCTCAGCTACAGCCACCCACTCAAAATGGCCACCACAGAGTCAGCATCCTCACCAGCTCGTACAGCGGCCTCAGCTACAGCCACCCACTCAAAATGGCCACCACAGAGTCAGCATCCTCACCAGCTCGTACAGCGGCCTCAGCTACAGCCACCCACTCAAAATGGCCACCACAGAGTCAGCATCCTCACCAGCTCGTACAGTGGTCTCAGCTACAGCCACCCGCACAAAATGGCCGCCACAGAGTCAGCGCCCTCACCCACCCACCCAGCCACGAAGCTCAAAAACAACACAGTTATCTCAGTACACTGACACACTGGTTTGATTCCCAAGTAGGACACTGCCATTTGTACCCTTGAGCAAGGTACCTAACCTGCATTGCTTCAGTATATATCCAGCTGTGTACTTGGATACTTTTTGTACGTCGCTTTGGATAAAAGCGTCTGCTAAATAAATGTATGTAATGTACGTGGATGCAAATGTAAATGCTATGTAACAAAATGTTGTGTAAGTCGCTCTGGATAAGAGCATCTGCTAAATGCCTGTAAAGTAATGCAATGTCAAACCCAGTGGACAAGATACCAAGCACGTACCAACCTCTCTCATCATCTCAAAAGTTCTCCAGCATGTGCAGCACATGGCAACGCTACGTGTGAAACGTAGCCGAAGGTTTCCATGCGCGAAGCCCCACCTCCCCCGTTCCTGCTCTGAGGTTCGGGAGCCCCGCCCACCTTTTGCTTGATGACTTGGGGGAAGTCTTTCACAGACCCCGCCCACTTGGAGTACATGGCGCTGTTGCTGGCGGGGTCCTCCAGGTCCACGTAGCCGAGCCCGGCGACGTAGGCCGGGGCGCCTCCCAGAACGTCCGTCTTGACCGGGATCTTGTTCTTGCTGAACCCTGACCAATGAGAGCCAGGCGTTCATAAGGGCTCCCCAGTATGACAAGTTCTCAAGCACCAGAATGTTGAAGTGATGTCACTGAATAAATGATGGGGACTTATTACCTTTCGTGCTCTTGAGATGCTCGATGAGTTTTTCGCATTTGGTGGTGGTCTTCTTCCGGAACAGACGGCGTTTCACTTTGGTCACGCACTTGTGGTAGTCGGTGTCGGTGGAACCTTCACCAGAGCGGAGGAAAGAGAGAGAGAGAGAGAAGTTTGCCATCATATCTTATTTATTTTCATACCGTCTTCATCGTTATCATCGCAAATTGATTGTTACATCATATACGGTGTTTTATAAGCACGATGCTATTCTTGTGCTTGCTTGGTTGAAAGCATCAAGGGAGAGCATCACAAATAATGGATTAATAATAGCTTCGCAGTTTATGCATTGTAATACATGAAATGAGTCTTGCATGTAAAATGCAATAAGCAGAAGTTTCATAGTGAAGAACTGAACCTCACTGTCACCTCACTGTGCATCGGAGCTTAATGGAATGCTGCACGTGCAAGGGATTCTGGGTGTGCGTGCGGAGCTTTCACTCACTCGTCTCCTTCATGGACTCGGCGTCGAACTGCAGCAGGAGCTGGTACTGCCCCCCCAGGGAGCCCTCGGACAGGAAGTGGGTGCCGTACTTCCGGATGAGCGAGCGGTAGGCGGAGGCCTCGTACGCTGTCGGCAGGGCGGACAGGGCCTTCCAGAACTCCTCCGACAGCGGCAGGTACTCCGGGGGACTGTTCTGGAACTGGGCCACCTCCACCTCGTTCCTGACGATCAGCAGCCTGTGGGCCTGAGGGCATTCAACATTGTGATTCAACGTTGCCATCAACTGTGAAATTGGACATCTATGGTTTTGGCTCCAAATCGAGAAAATGGCTGCGCCCGCCATTGAGCTTCAAAACGTGTTTTAGAGACCCACGGAGAGGCAATGGGTGACGTCACAGTGGCTTTGTCCATATTTTTTACAGTCTCTGGACTGGACTCAAAAAAAAAAAACCTGGACTGGATTTTTTTTTTAAAAACTGGACTGGACTCAAAAAAATCTGGACTGGATTTTTGAAAAAAACTGGACTGGACTCGAAAAAGAAAAAAACCTGGACTGGATTTTTGAAAAAAACTGGACTGGACTCAAAAAAAAAACCTGGACTGGATTTTTGAAAAAAACTGGACTGAACTCGAAAAAAAAAAAAAACCTGGACTGGATTTTTAAAAAAAAACTGAACTGGACTTGAAAAAAAAAACCTGGACTGGATTTTTGAAAAAAACTGGACTGGACTCGGGAAAAAAAACCTGGACTGGATTTTTAAAAAAAAACTGGACTGGACCTATTTTTTTTTTAACAGTCTCTGGGCTCAACCCATTATCATTCCGGTATAGGGGGGGAAAAAACACTCTGGCTTGTTTGTGTTTCTTTAAACCAATCATGATCGTCTTGGGCGGCGCTAAGCCCAGGATGCAGCAACGGTGCCCTTGCAACCACAGTAACACGCAGATAGCGGGAAAGAGGAGGAGAATTCCGACTGACATAGTCGGCCAATGGCAGGCTTATACTCACAGTCTATATCCTTTGAGTCAGACTAGCCTCTAATCAAACCGGTTCATATTTTTTGTCTAAAATTCGCGACAGGAAGTCAACTAGCGTTGCACGAGTGACCTTCATACCACCTCACATTGCCGGTCAACCAGTTATCATCTCTGCAGCGTGTGCGGGCGGTGGTTGCTAATTAAGCACGGTTAAATCTTCGGGGAGGTACAGGACACCAGTGCGGACGTGGTCTGCTGCCATCGCACATGCCACACGTGCCGCACGAAACTTAAGCAAACCAATTTTTACATGCATTCCACTCTGCGGAGGTATAAAACAGCCCTTAGGGCAGTGTTCTCCAACCCTGGTCCTGGAGAGCTACAGGGTCTGCTGGTTTTTGTTTTCACCTTAAAATCAGCACCCAATTGAGACCCAAGACACCAGGTCAGTCGAGTTAACAGTGTAATCAACTGCTCTAATTGATTCATGAAGTGCAGAGTCAGTATGAAAACCAGCAGACCCTGTCTGTAGCTCTCCAGGACCAGGGGTGGAGGCCACTGCCTTAGGGCCTTTAGTGCACTGTGAGTCCGGCACAGCATCCCTTAAACTCAAGTGATCGTGGGCTCACTTATGCTGCGTTTAGCTCAGTTTAACTCTGTTTAACTCAGTTTGGTTCAGTTTGGCTCTGTTTGGTTCAGTTTGGCTCTGTTTGGTTCAGTTCGGCTCAGTTTGGTTCAGTTTGGCTCTGTTTGGTTCAGTTCGGCTCAGTTTGGTTGAGCTTAGCTCAGTCTGGTTCAGTTTGGCTCTGTTTGGTTCAGTTTGGTTCAGTTCGGCTCTGTTTGGTTCAGTTCGGCTCTGTTTGGTTCAGTTCGGCTCAGTTTGGTTCAGTTTGGCTCTGTTTGGTTCAGTTTGGCTCAGTTTGGTTGGGTTTGGCTCTGTTTGGTTCAGTTTGGCTCTGTTTGGTTTAGGTTGCGTATGTGTGAATGCATTCAAGTGTCCACTCCACATGGAATATGAAAGCGTGCAGAATGTTTTTTTTTTGTTTGTTTGTTTTCCATATTTTTCCGTCAGAGAGATACATATCCATTAGAGGAATACATATTTCCAATATTTAATCTGATTCAACACATTCAGAAAGCTTGTTCAGTATTATAATACTCGCAAATGTGACAGAAATGGCCGATTAGATTTGATTCTACTCACCTTGTCGTTAGTCAGCTCATTATGAAAAGTCTTATAACGGTGACCCCCTCTGAAAGTCTCTCTGTTCTCCGTGTGCTTCATGTAGGACCACGAGCTGTTGTAGAATTCATCGCTGAAGTCGTTCTCAACGCTGACCTGGAGAAAGACAAAGCAAATCGTCAAGGGATCGAGCTTTGCGCCCCTACTGCATGATAATCTGCGCAAAAGTGAGCCGCGAGCAAGGTCACCTGGAAGTTGTATCCCAGCGTGCTCTGGGGCAGCCGGTAGTAGTTCCTGTGGTCCCCGCTGAACACATTCCTGCACTGCCCGCCGAAGCTCTTGGTGTTAATCACGCCGCTCCTCAGCTCCCCCGTCAGCACGTCAAACCTGCAGAGATGAGTATCCAACCAATCACAGCGTCGTTCGCTGTCAACTGATCACTATAGTACTCACTATCAACCCGTCACAGCATTACTCACAGTCAACTAATTGCTATGCAAATCACAATCAACCAATCAGAGTGCCACTCACAATCAACCAATTACCGCATTACTTACAGTCAACCAATTACAGCGCCACTCACAATCAACCAATCACAGCTTTACTCACAGTCAACCGATCACAATGGCACTCGTAATCAACCAATCGCCACGGCACTCACAGTCGACTGATCCCCAAATCAACCAGTCACAGGGTCAATCAAAATCAACCAATCAAACCAAGGATCCAGTCAAGAGGAATGCAAACCTACTCCAACACCATACCCCTTGCCCACAGCAGACCCATTGGACCCCTCCCACGGCTGTACCCCTTGCCCACAGCAGACCCATTGGACCCCTCCCACGGCTGTACCCCTTGCTTCACCCAGCCCGGTGGTCGTACCCCTTGCCGGTGAGCTCAATGTTGGGGGGGACTCTGTGGTTGTCACACACACTGGAGCTGCTGGACTCTGGACAGTTCTGCTCATCCAGCCCATCTTCCTCACAGTCCTGGTCCCCATTACAGACCAGCGCCATGCTGATACACTGCCCTGCAACACACACACACACTGTAATGTCACACACAGTACTATAGCTCACACACACACACACACACACACACACACACACACACTGTACTGTCACACACAGTACTATAGCGCACACACACACACACACACACTGTACTGTCACACACAGTACTATAGCGCACACATTCACACACACACTGTACTGTCACACACAGTACTATATCACACACACACACTGTACTGTCACACACAGTACTATATCACACACATTCACACACACTCACACACACACTGTACTGTCACACACAGTACTATATCACACACACACTCACACACTGTACTGTCACACAGTACACACGCACACACACACTGTCTGGACTAAAACATACACACACACAGAGTACTGTCACACCTTACTGTAATACATACACACACACAGTACTGTCACACTTTACTGTAATACACACACACACACACATACACACACACAACCGTAATACACACACACATTTACATGCACACACGCATATGCACGCACATACATTACACATGCACACACACACACAGTACTGTAACACACACACACACACACCTGACGAGCAGCGGAACCTCTCTCCACAGCCCAGGTCTAGAGGACAGCCTTTTGTTAGGACACACTCTCGTTTCTCAGTGGGCTCGCCCAAACAGGGGACCCCCCCAAATTGGGCAAACACCTGGACATGGCGTGTCCTTGTCTGGAAAAATTCCCCCCAAAACACTCCACAATGTGAACATTACCCACAAACATCTACACATTTATTCATCTACAGCATTTACATGCAGCACTCACAATATGAAAATAAGCATTACAGCTGTGGATAGAAGTGACAATTCAGTCTCTAGATTAGCTCTCTGTAATCACAGCATTATGCTCTTCCCTACCATATTCAGATCTGGTAAGGCAGAGTGTATATTTATATTTTAACAGTAGAATGCAGGGCTAAAATGCTGTGGTCTAAGGCTATGATAAGGCTATGGCCTAAACCCTGTGTGTATAAGTGTTTCTATGTGTTGGTGCTGAGATTTAAACGTGAGGTGTCCAAACGCCTCATTACATGAAACCTTGTTTTTTCCCCCCGTTTTTAGAGCCCGTAGTTCTTTTGTTTCATTCTTGTTTTATAACCAAGTTGTCCTTCAATTCTCCACTTGTACTTGCTATCTCTCTGGAGGCTGTACCTCTAGGAAATTACTGTACATTGAGCCATGATCATTGTACTCCTGTTTGCAGTGTGAATTGCTCTGGATAGGAGGACCTGTTCAATAGCAGAAAGGTAGAAAAATACTGGCATACCTGTGTTTTAGTGCAGCCATCACACTCCGACCAGTCTCCATAGGGGCCCCAGAGACAGTTAATCGGCTGCTCTCCGCTGCAGAGAAACACCACTGCTTAACATCTAAATCTCATCGATACTAACACGACAGCTTACGCTATATGCTAACATTAGTACCACCATCAGTAACATACAGTATATGCTAACGTGGGCCCGTATGCTAACATATGCTAAAATACATGCTAACACATACGTTAACAGCACATTATATGCTAACGTATAAAATAGCATAAATTCTGAAATAATCTCATATGCTGACATACAATCTAGCCTGACATTTAAATGTGGTACGTGTCCACGATGGCCAACTAATGGTTGGTTTTCCCTCAATGGAGTTTTTTTTTTTTTTTAAATCTCACTTAGCTGATTTTGGGGGCTTAGACTTGGTCTGCCCCTGTTTTTCTGGAAAGCATCTTTGTGACAGTATCTCTGTAAAACAATGTGATTCAAATAAAATTGAACTGAAAACATAGAGCCAAAGCATGCCCAAGTAATAGAGGAAATGAAAGAATTTAACATTTTTGCGAATAGTGCCTTTAATTCAATTTCTGAAATTGTGTACTATATTTGCTTCAGAAACCAAAGGACATTTTAAAACAACCTCCTGCCTGAAAATCCTCCACATACATGCTATATGTGCAGCATGTATGCTACAGTATGTCACATTGCTTGTAATGATACAGTACATGTATGTCCTTTGTGTTAATGGTGACTCACCTCACGAAGTGCAGGAGAGAGGGCAGAGCTGTCAGCCATGTCAGAATTGCAGTAATGCACACCTGTAAGGAACAACAGATAGGGCCTAAGATATCAACTGGTCACGTGAGCTCCAAGTGTAGAATTATAATAACAAGAAAGAACAGCAGCCTTCCATATAGCCGCAAGCAGAAATTCCTGGGGTCCAAGCACGTTATACTGCTTATATACAGTCAACTCCATAACATTTGGGACATATACTTTTTCCTGATTTGGTACTGTACTCCACAAATTTAGATTTATAATCAAACAATTCACACATAAAGTTTTGGTTTCACCATGTAGAAATTACCCCACTCTTTATGCATAGTCCCCCCATTTCAGGATGCCTTTATGTTTGGGACAAATGGCTTCACAAGTGTTTCTGATTAGTCCAGTGTATTTAATTGTTGCCTCAGTGCATGTGTAGGAGAGCTTGTCTTGATTCTAGGCTTCCCCTTGTCTTTGGAGTCTATAATTGGCTTTAGTCAACATGAGGACCAGATTATAAAAAACTATCTACGTATAATCAATGCAATGTATGTACATGGGCATGTATGAAGTCATTTGTCATGAAAAATGTATTGTGCCAAAAAAGTCAGATTACACAACACTGCAGAAGAATGTGTGTCAACAGACAGGATTGCTCTTTGTGAAAGCACAAGTGTGGCTGTTTGTAAATGCATGAGAGTGCTGCGTCTTGTGAAAGCGTCACTGTGAAAGGGTGAGTATCACTCTGTGAAAGTGAGTGTTACTCTGTGAAAGGGTGAGTATCACTCTGTGAAAGTGTGAGTGTCACTGTGAAAGGGTGAGTATCACTCTGTGAAAGTGTGTGTGTTACTCTATAAAAGGGTGAGTATCACTCTGTTAAAGTGTGAGTGTTAGTCTATGAAAGGGTGAGTATCACTCTGTGAAAGTGTGAGTGTTACTCTATGAAAGGGTGAGTATCACTCTGTGAAAGTGTGAGTGTTACTCTATGAAAGGGTGAGTATCACTCTGTGAAAGTGTGAGTGTTACTCTATGAAAGGGTGAGTATCACTCTGTGAAAGTGTGAGTGTTACTCTATGAAAGGGTGAGTATCACTCTGTGAAAGTGTGAGTGTTACTCTGTGAAAGGGTGAGTATCACTCTGTGAAAGTGTGAGTGTTACTCTATGAAAGGGTGAGTGTTACTCTGTGAAAGTGTGAGTGTTACTCTGTGAAAGGGTGAGTATCACTCTGTGAAAGTGTGAGTGTTACTCTGTGAAAGGGTGAGTATCACTCTGTGAAAGTGTGAGTGTTACTCTGTGAAAGGGTGAGTATCACTCTGTGAAAGTGTGAGTGTTACTCTATGAAAGGGTGAGTATCACTCTGTGAAAGTGTGAGTGTTACTCTATGAAAGGGTGAGTATCACTCTGTGAAAGTGTGAGTGTTACTCTGTGAAAGTGTGAGTGTTACTCTATGAAAGGGTGAGTATCACTCTGTGAAAGTGTGAGTGTTACTCTGTGAAAGGGTGAGTTTGGTCAGAAACTGCTGCAAAGCGGCTCGGGTCCTACCTTCATGGTGTCTGGCGGGAGAGCGGGAGAGGAGAAGCAGACGGCTTTTTCTCTGAGCAGCCCAGAGCTGGGCTGATATACACCAGGAACGGCCATCCATCATGGTCCCAGAGTCGGGCAGATTCCTGCTCGACGGGGGGGGGGGTCTGCTGTTTCCCGGCTGCCAGATGCAGCCCGGTCGTGACCTCTCACCCCTCAATGTCCGCCATGTTCGCACATTCTGTGATTTCCACTATTTCCTGACTCCAGCGAGCAAGGACAAGCTGCAGCTAAGATGCCTGTAGTGTCTTAAGCTCTCCTCTCTGCGCTGCATCGATTGCTGTAGCTGGATGCGTATACTGTATAATTACCATAGTGTGAAAACCTTGTTAATGACATCATTTAATAAAATAATTTATGCTGAGTATTAATTGTTTTCAGAATTTGAAATTTTTTTTTACATCAAAACGATTCTGAAGTATTCCACAAATCAAATAAACAGATAAATATAAACGATTGAAATTTATAGAAACGTTCTTAACTTTTCGTTTTATCAAACTAAATGTTATAATTAATCAGTTCTAATTATATATATAGCATATTGCAGTAACCAGTTGAAAGGAATACAAATTATTAAATAAAAAATGACTCAAAGGAATTTTATTATTGTGAACTCTATCATTTCAGAAGACATTAAATATGGACTATGTATAGCATGCAAATGGACTGATCATTAGATATAACCAAATTTGTGAAAGTTTGGTCAAAACCAGAGATACTCAAATCAAGGCCAGTAGTTTTGCTGATTTTCTTTTCTACCTGAATTCTACTGATTGGGCAGATGTTTACTACCTGATTTCTACTATATTGTTTCCCAGGTGAATTAAGTACCTCTGCCCAGTTTGGACTAGGGGTACTCAGATCTGGTCCTCCAGGTCAATAATAATACTAGTTTTCATTATTTCCATTGTTGACCTGGAGGACCATATCTCAGTACCCCTGGTCTAAACTGAGCAGTGTAAACAGGTAAACAGTCCATTCCTGGCACAGGAAATGGAACAAGGCTGGGTTCTCCTGGAGATATGCAGTGTCTGCAGGTTTCTGACACATTTCAGCATTGACTGGCTAAGTCATCTATTAGACAATCTGGTAAGTAGAATATCCTTGAATTTTGAATCTACTGTTTTAAGGGGTGGATCTGTGCTGTTGTATGACCAAGTCAGACCAAGCCAAAGAAGGCAATTACTGAAGGGAATATGTTGCCTAATACAATCCAGGATAGTACCTTGTTTTATTCAATCGTGAAATAACACTATTTCTAACCATATTTCCATTTATTAAATCATAGAAAGTATTTTGAAAAAAAAGAAAGAAAATAAATTCAGCCACATTATATATATTATATATTATATTCAGGAATGATTCTCGAGGGGGCCTTGCAATCTGAATTGTAAAAACAGAAGAAAGTGTGTTCACATAACTGATGCTAAAGCACTGCCAGAAAGCACATTCGAATTAGAAGGAAATTTTTAATGAATAAACATCAAGTAAAAATACATTAATAAACATGTCCTTGGCTATGACAACATCACTCTTAAAAAGCATTAATTCAATACATACATTTTCACAATACACATACACACACACACACAAAATATCACAGTCATTACTCAAAAGTCACACTTTTAAAAAAAGACACTGTTACATATTTTATATGTTGGATGTCCATTGTGATGTCCATTGTTATATGTCGATTATTTTACACTAGAATGGCCCTCAAAACAGTATTAGGCAGAACAGAGATGCCATAATAAGTAGATACGTACACACACTTATATACGTGTGTTTACACATATTTGCACTCACAGAAACACACACACACACACACACACACACACACACTGACATGCATACTCACACGTATATGCACACACACACACACATGCACACACACACTCACATACACACACACAGCCACACAGACACACACACACACACACACACAACCTACATGCAGAGCGAGAGAGAGGGAGAGATGAGATAAAAGGGAGAATTAAACATAAATTATTCTCATGAGATTCGGATATTCAAAAAACAAGCGTCCCTTTCAAGTGAGCATCACATTTAAACATTACCATGTCGGAGTAGATTTAGACAGGATAATAGCACGTACTGACAATCAGTTGAGATGGGAAATACTGAGATTAGTGGAACCACACGACCCAGACCACGCCTCCGCCACCCCCCCACCCCCACCCCCACCCCCAGTTTTACATCTCTGGCATACAGACTAAGCAACACATACTTTGCCTTCTGAGGTGACAGACACTAACTCTCATGCTAAATGTTTATTATAAGTGCTTATGACATCTGACAGTTACATTTAAAAACCACAGTCCACCCATTTCAGTTCTCACACTATTATCTGTTATAAGGGCTTACTGTATGACTGCTTTCATGAAGATCACAGTTGTTAATGAGGTCCTCTTTCATCCAACTGAAGTACTATATATGACAAAAATTATTTTTTTTAAATCAGACATGTGTATTACCTATTTACATTAATTAACAAATTCATGTAAGAAATTGAGCCTGCACGGATGTATTGTGTGAATTTTGGAAAAGAAAAATTCCCAGCAATTGTGCGGCATGCTGAATTGATTTGTGTTGTCATCCCTATATATTTACACTTGGGTGGATTGTTTGATATGTTTCTGTTATGGCCCCTGTCTCTGCGTCTGAACCCAAGGGACAGACAGTCAGAGCTCACACGCATGGCTTACCAAAAGACGCAACAAAAAGAGAAAGCTTACTGTGCCCCCTACTGGTGGAACTTGCACAATGCCCCTAATGTCCATTATTTTTTAATAAATTACATGGAATGTGAGCTGTGGCAGCACAGCAAGCTGTAAGGCAGACTGAAAGAGTGGACACTTGGGGAAATCTTTAACATCTATGCAAAAATGTATGCATGTATTATGGTGGTCAGCCTTCTACCCTCTGTAGGCTTCACCAAACTGAGATTTAGCAATAGTGCTAATCCCGGGAGCATATATTGAAGAATGATGGCACAAGACAGAGTTGAGTGTAACCACTCCAAGCTCCACATATAGTTAAAACCAAATTTTAAATTCTAATTTCATTTGGAGTCAGATAATTGCGAGAGTAAACAATGGTAACTGTTACGCTTACTAGCTGTGGTCATGGATATATTTGATGCATTGTTCCGCTCCTTTGTGAATTTTCTGAATATCCATTGGAATATTGACAGTCCGGCGACAAGTCAGATATATCTCTGATGACAACATAGCCCCGTTTGCGAACGGAGAGTAACAAGAATGCTGCTGGTCCGTTTCAGGCCAGTCTAAAGCGGGATATGAAGCAGCGCATTCATATCTGAACCGTGGCGACGGATCCAGTGCATTCTTAAGTGTAATTGTGCCCTGTTCTTACGAACAGAGGAAAAATAAATAACATCTCTGATTTTGACTCACACCAGCCAAGGGAAAACACGCTGTGCCTTCCCCTCCAGCTACAAACCCCCATTGGTCTAGCTGTGAGGTGTTTACAAAGCGGTTCTCAGTGGTGACACAGAGTCACACACATGGTGTACAGCACTTTACAGCATAGCCATGACATGGGACAATGCAACCTGTACCCCCGACCCCCTCCATGTCTCCCAATGTAGATGTAAATGATGGCTAAAAAATAAAAAAAATATTATTCAAGATTTACTCTTGGCAAGGAGTGGTGGACTACAACTGATGAGAGAAAGAAAGAGAGAGAGAGAGAGAGAGAGAGAGAGCACCCTTCATGTTAGTGGCTGGATAGAAAAACACAGAAACCTTTGGTCTCAAAGAAAAAAACACGAAAGAGGAAGTCAGGAGCCCAGAGCCAGGAAGCTGGAATTTTGTGTGTTCTTATAAAATCTCAGACTACAGGTAGTGTGTAGATTTACTGTAAAATCTTAGACTACAGGTAGTGTGTAGATTTATTGTAAAATCTCATACTACAGGTAGTGTGCAGACCTATTGTAAAATCTCAGACTGCAGGTAGTGTACAGACCTGTTGTAAAATCTCAGACTGCAGGTAGTGTGCAGATTTATTGTTAAATCTCAGACTGCAGGTAGTGTACAGAGTGACATAACGCATGGATATATGCATTATGTCACTCTCTCTCTTTCTCTCGAGTGAAGAGCGTGCCCATGGGGGCTCCTCAGTTGGACGCGTTGGACGGCAGGCGAGGGCGCTCCCTCCAGGAGGCGCTGTCCTCCTCCTCCTCCTCCAGCAGGTAGTTGAGCGCGATGACAGTGCCGATAAAATCGCCAAGCTCCACAAAGTCCGCCGTCACGATGTTGATGCCGCTCTCCCCCGGCCTCTGAGCCTTCACCCACTGCATCATCCCTGGCAATGCCCTGCAAGGTGCACCAAAACGCCCCCCAAAATCAGACACACCCCACAGACCCCACCCACATGCCCCCCAATCAGACACACCCTACAGGCCCCACCCACACGTGCCCCAAAACAAAAGGCACTGACAGACAGAAAGGTACAGACAAACAGAGAAGATATTTAGAGGTAGACATGCATACAGATAAACAGACAGACGGACAGACAGATGGATGGACAGACAGACAGACAGACAGGCAGGCAGACAAACAGACAGACAGACAGACGGACGGACAGACGGACGGATGGATGGATGGATGGACAGACAGATCACAGACAGACAGACAGACAGGCAAGCAGGCAGAGAGACAGAAGTACAGACAGACAGACACACAGATGAACGAAAGAATAGACAGACAGGCAGGCAGATGGATGAATGTACAGACAGACAGACAGACAGACAGGCAGGCAGGGAGGCAGAAAGACAGACAGACAGACAGACAGACGGACAGACGGACGGACGGGCAGGCAGACAGGCAGACAGACGGACGCGTCCCTACCTCTCGGTGATGGTCTCCCTCAGCCCGCTGGCCATGCCCTTCATGACGGTGCTGGCTTTGGGGGTGAGGACCATCTGGGACACGAAGAAGTTGCCCTGCCTCCGGCGGTCGGCCACGGAGGCCTGGAGGAACTGGACCAGCTTCTCCGGGTCGGTGGTGTTGGCCCAGGGCGCGGGCATCATCTGGCCGGGCCACAGGAAGGGCACCTCCAGCGCCACGGGGTTGTGGTAGAAGACCAGCACCTGGTACTCCCTCTCCCACAGGTACTTGAGCGTCACCTCCTGGGCGAAGAGGGCGGGGCAGAGGCGGTCGCCGAACACCTCGCGCAGCATGGCCACCAGGCTCTCGTGGTGCGCGTTCTGCACGCCGTAGAAGTGGTTGAAGTCCAGGAAGACGGCCTCGCGGGCGTGGCCGGCCAGGAAGCCGGCGATCTGCTCCAGGCCCTCCCTGACGGTGGCGCTGTAGAGGCCGTGCGCGAAGTAGAGCCTGCCGTCGGGGTCGCGGGGCTTGGTGGAGATGCGCAGGTCGAAGAAGCGCACGCCGGCCTCCAGCTGCCGGGCGAAGTCCATGCTCTGCGTGGCCAGCCACTTCCGCATCAGCTTCTTGGCCACGGCGCCGAAGACGGAGACGAAGCTCTGCACCGTCTCGGGCTGCTCGGGCCCCACCGGCGACGCCTCGTCGATGTGGAAGCTGAAGGAGTCGTGGGAGCCTGGGGGGGGGAGGGTGGGGGGAAGGGAAGGGGAGCGTCAGCCGCCGGGAGCGAGGCTCCGCTTTTCGGTCCCGCTCGAGCGGAAAATTGAGATCTTTCGATTGAATAAAGCCTGAGCTTCTGCAAGCGAAGCGAAACGGAGGAGAGCGGTTCACACGTGGAGTTCAGACGAGATCATATAAAGAGGCAAGCGCAGGATCAGGGAACGCTATTCTGTAAGAGTGCTGAAACCTGCTGTGTGTGAGTAAACAGCTCGAGCACCTCCAGCACACACACCACACACACACACACACACCACACACACACACACGCACCACACACACACCACACACACACACATACACACACACCACACACACACACACATACACACACACAAACACCACACACACACACACACACATACACACACCACACACACACACACCACACACACGCATGCACGCACACAAACACCACACACACACACACCACACACACCACACACACACACACACATACACCACACACACACACACCACACACACGCATGCACGCACACAAACACCACACACACACACACACCACACACACCACACACACACACACATACACACACACACACACATACACCACACACACACACACACCACACACACGCATGCACGCACACAAACACCACACACACACAAACACCACACACACACACACACACACACCACACACACACACACCACACACACGCATGCACGCACACAAACACCACACACACACACCACACACACCACACACACACACACATACACACACCACACACACACACACCACACACACGCATGCACGCACACAAACACCACACACACACACACACCACACACACAAACACCACACACACACACACATACACACACACCACACACACACACACACACACACACAATCACACATGCATGCACACACACACAAATACACAAACTGAACATACAAATACAACAATCGGTATATCTGCAGCTGTCTCTTATAGGAACCCAAAGCCCTGTATCAGCTCACAGCTGTATAAAGATGGCCGAGCTGTAGTCAGTGACAGTACAGTAGGGCCCTGGAGAGGCCATTAGCTTGGCATTCTGCACATTTCACTGGGACAAATGAAAAGGGGAAATTACATTTCAGTGTGCTTCGATTTCCTGACCCTTTCAGCCTCTGGAACCATGTCTCCGACCTCCCCCCCCCCCCCCCCCCCCCCCAAGCAGCTCCAGCCATGCCAGCCCCACTCAGCCACTCAGACAGCAGAAAGATCATAAACCAGCCACAATCAGCCAATCAGATCGCAGAAAGGCCACACACTGGCCTCAGTGAGCCAATCAAATCACAGAAAGATAACGCACTAGCAACAATCAGCCAATCATATCTCTTCTTCCCTGTTATTGCATCATAGACTGAAAAGAAACCAAGAGGGTTTAGAACTCAAACTATAATTCTATATTACAGACTGCAGGCTATGAAATGTCCATGTACACATACAAGTGTACAAGCTTTAGGGACATAATGGACTGACAAGTCCGCCATCTTGGCAATGATGGATATCAATAATGGACTGCAATTACACAGTGCTTTTCAATCTCAGTGCACTTCAGCGTGAAGGAGGAAAATACGTCGACCACAGCCAATGTGTAGCACCCCCCGGGAGATGCACAGAAGACATTTTATTACGGAACGCTCACCACCCATTAGTTTAAGAGGAGAGAGAGGAAATAACAGCCATTTAAACAGTGGAGATGAGTACACTGCCAGGTGAGCCAGTTTGGTCAATTTTGCCATACTATCAGATGACCCCCCCTACTCTTTGCCAAAAGTGCCAAGAGGCCATTAATGGGATCAGAGAATGAGGACCTCGGATTAACATGCGTTCATTTGAAACTCCTACAACACAGTGTCCCCATCGTTGCACCGGCACATCGGCTCCTGTACAAGTTTCCTTCCTGCCTTTGACATTTAGCCCACCACGGAGGAAACTGTGACGTAAAAGAGGAAACCACACAAGCCCCATTATTCCCCATTAGGGCTCTTTGGCTTTCTCTCTGAAGCAGATTTAAAGCACCCTGCTCTTAAAATCCCAAACTTTAATGCTAATTACCCCGGATCCCATAATCACACAGGATGCATTAAAGCAATTACAAAACAATCAAATTATGCTGCATTCAATTTTTTTATTTATTTAGTTGTTTTTACTTGGAAACTGGTGGAGAACATAATGCCGTTATTCGTAATGACTGAAATAAATCTCATTTTCAATTTCAGAGGCCATTGTGGAAATAAGTTGGTGCTCTGCGTTTCATCAGAGAGCTATAGCCCGTACTCAAACAAAACATAGACTCTCTTTTACAGATATGCAGTGGAGCAGACCAGCATTGTGAATCAGACCAAATCAATGGAGCAGACCAAAGCTGTGGATCACACCAACGGTGTGGAGCAGACCAAAGGCTTCCCCATCCCTCCTGTCCTCGGACAACTCTCTGACCGGGTACGCATCACCCCGCACGGCTGGACATGATCCCGGAACATGTGGCATGATTGCTGCATTGGAAGCCAGTGCATTTCCTGGATGGACCTCAAAATATTGTCATTTGCTTTTAATCAATTTGTAAAAATCCCCAGAGTAGAGAAAAGCTGCATTGCGTACCCATAATCCCTCATTCTGCAGTATTTGTTTCCTGTCAATGGTTTGGAGGGGGAAAATGTGAACGACACGATGGCTTGGCAAATAAGAGTTCATGCCCTTAAACAGCAAAACCCGAAGAGACACACTCAGATGGACAACAAACGCTAAGTTCAGCCCAAGTTCATAGGACAGGCGCACGAGGTGAACACTTGCAGCTAATTGGCTGTTCTACCATAGGACATTACCCTGACTACTGTCACACTGTCTCCCAAGGGACCAATCAGACACAAGTGTCCCTGCCTCCTGTGTTGCCTTTCATTGTGTCACCTCTGACCCTATATCCACTATGCTGTCTTCACAGAGGTAACTCAAACCTAGAGCCACAAAGACATCAGCTTAAACGTGCAGTTTAACAACTGTCTGAGAGATATGAGAGTTTAACTTGGCAGATACTCTCCCCTTTCAGCTCCTCCTTCTCTCTCAGGGTCTTTTACACACCTCTTCTGTTTGCACTGTTGACCATTTCATCACAACAGCTCTGGTATTTTAATTAGTTTGACGTCTGCAGAACAACAAGGTCCCCAGTGAAGAATAAGATACAGATCAGGCAATGTATTCATTTCCCTCAACTAATTTATTTCAATATGCTGGAAAACAGCGTCAGCACAATCTCAAAGTGTGGAAGCAAATCTCTATATCCCACAGCTTCTGCTGATTACACACACAAAATGTAAAATGTTACAAATCAGGATTGTAATTTATAGTTTTACTTGGCAAAAAAAGGGGGCGTGAAATTGATTTGATTTCTAAAAGTCCACAGATATCCATCTCTCCAGTTAACTCCTCTATTTTAGAGCATTCCCAGAACTGTCACGGAGCTGTATGTGCTAAGACATAATACTGTTCAGTTTTTTTTAGTTTTTTTTTAGTAAATCCCGGTGGTCTTGTTATCAAATTTGTGAATGTTATCTCTGCAATGATACATTTTTATCTTCAGTCTGAATTACATTAGACACAATTTTCCATCGGTTCTCACCTCCATTGTTTTTCCATTGGCCACGTTAACACAATGGCCACAAACGATGGCCATGTTTATTCATCTCATTATTCAGTTGCATCTCTGACCCTAACAGACAAAGAGCCTGGACATATTTTTGGAAGACATTCTGACAAGCAGATGTTATTCCTTTAAAACACTAGGATGAGATTTTGGATGGCTCTCCCCGCTGTTTAAAACAACCAGCTGAGCCTCTTGCCTATAATCAAACAATATAATTACTCTCCACAACAGAGTTGGGCAGTCTAAAATTTCTATCATTCCAATGAAACAAAAAGGATTTTACACAAATGATTGCTCTGGGAGTCTCTATCCAGCTGCATGAGAAAGTGAGGTGAAAACAGGGCCATTTTACTGAGTGTACTCACGTTTAGCACTTAACTATGATATACTGATTTCCAAACAGGTGTTAAAATATGAGACAGATTGCCCCTGCTGGTTAGGAGGAATCACACACGGGTGTATGGGGACCCTTTGATCTGCAGCTTGCTGGCAACTCCCCCATGGGAGAAGAATGAGAACTTATTTGACCTCAAACACAACCAGAAATCTGCCTCCTGGGGTGCTTGGGTGCAAACACACCAAAGATGATATAAGAACAGCACCTATCACCACTTCCAGAGCCGTAGGAAAGAAACAGGTGCTAGACATCTGTGAAACCTCATGTCCCCCTCAGAGAGAACACCTACCCTAGCCTAGACCATTATATTATATTATATTATATTATATTATATTATATTATATTATATCATATCCTCTGTGGGGATTACTAATACATAAATGAACTACTAACGCCCTCATGTGTGGGACGATTTTGGTGCAGCCAACATTGTGACCAGCTGAACATCAGGATCATTGAGAGAGCGATTGTCTTTAGCATTCTGGCTGTAATGAGCCTGGGTTTAATATGCGGCACAGCCGACGATACGCTGGGAGCAGGAAATCAATCACAGCCCGTTTCCACGGTGACAGAAAGCCGCGGACGTAGTAAATAAGAAAGCAATTAGACGCGACACGGAGCAGTGTGGCGGAGAGGACACGGCCAGCCACACCCAAACCCCAACACCCACCCCCCCCCCCCCCCCCCCCCCCCCCCCCCCCCGCTGGCAGCTCTCAGGCTAATAACAGACAACACCACAGTTTCACCCCCACCAGCTGCAGCAATTAACGGCCAATCTACCAAGGAAATTACAGCATACGCCATACAAATATGATTTTTGGCAGAAATATTGTTTCGACAGAGGTTTTTCATTTTCTTTTTCGATGTGTCATTAGATTAGTCAGACGGCGGTTTGCGTTAGCATCGACATTTGCGGTCTCACCGGCAGCAGTATTCAGCGGAACAGCAACTGTGTCAGAAGCAGCACCACTCAAAGCAGTGGCAATGCAGTTATAGCACGTCGCGTATGCAAATACGGTCCTGCCGCTGGTGAAGATGTGCTCTTTCAGTTCAGCGAATCACAGACAGAGGCCAGGCCGACTGCTTCAGTGCTCCGTTACGAGAGTCAGGGAGACGGGCCTGGAGAAACGCCGTTCTGTCCAAACTTTTGCTACACAGTCGGAGTGATTGATAGGAAATGTTCTGAATCTGAATGGTAAAATGCTATGTACTGTACCTCCTGAATGTAATCACCCGCATTAATAAAACCAAATAATCTAATTACAGTCAGTTCCAAAAAGTTACTTATGTCAAACAGGTTTCAAAGATTATTGGTAGTAGAATTAGTTTAAGAGTAAACCTTTGACTACTGTAATAGAAGTAGTGGCTAATAATATATTGCGATCTTGTGTGCATTGCTTGTTCAGTATTTCATTAGCTATAGGGCCTAAATGGCTAGCTCTTAAGGTTGTTACTATGTATTGTAATGCAAATAGGCACCAGTAACGATATACTAGATCGTTAGCTTAGCTAGAACTACAGTAATAAAATCTCAGCTAAAATTATAGCTACATCTCATAAATATTACATCATGCTCACAATATAACACCATTTCAGCCTTCAGCCGATTCTCGTATTGAGAGAAAATTGTACAGATTATGAATTTTTCCTTTCATTTTGTGATTATTACTATTATGACATCAATTAAGGTTAAGTACCTTGCTCAAGAGAGCAACGCTAGCACCCAAACCAGGAATCAAACCCGCAACCTTTGAATTACATATCCAGTTCCTGGGATTGTAACTCAGAAACTGCCACCCAGATTTGGATCTACGCCAAGTGTTATCTCACACTCAGAAGATAGCGCTGGAGGCTTTATCTTGTGCAAGAGATAATTGGCTAACAACAAAAAAAGTCAGTGTTCCTACCAGGGCTCTGAAATGTTTTGCCTTTGGCAATGCTAAATAATCATCTAGACAGTTGCCCAGATGGAGGACATGCCAGAAGAATCAGTTGCTTTCCAGGAACAGGGCTGTGTAAGAGAACTGCAGCAGACCGATGTGTGTGAAGGACCAATGGGATACGATCACAGGGCTGCTGCAGCCGTAAGAGCCCGACCGCGGAGCCATTCACGTTTCTTTAATGCCATCTCTGGGCCAGTTAATCTATGCCCCCGTCCAACTACAGCACTCTGCTAATATCAATATTACCCTGACGCAGGCATCCGTGCCTGACCAGGATTTTTTCTGGCCACGAATATAACATTCGCTGCTTCGTTATTCCCCCCAGGGGGAAAATGAAAGTATTTAAGACCGGGGGGGGGGGGGGGAGCGATTTTGGGAATCTCGGGACAGCCCTGCCGGTTTCGATGTGGACCTCCGGTTTCCCACCATTCAGATTAAAGAGTGCGTTGGGGAAACTTGCTACAGTTATACACGCGAGAACAGCCAACCGGAGAATCAAAAACCTGAATGATTTTATGAGGCGCCCCCCCCCCCGGTAGATTAAAAACGGTCTGGGAAAAATCCTCTGAGCCTAGCTGTGGAAAGCCGAGCTCGTTGGTATGTGCACGGCCAGGTTGCTTAGCAATAATTACATTCAATGAAAATTCACCCTAAGTGTGATAAGCTCCCCTCACACTGCTTTATCAGAGGCCTGATGGGAAGGTTTTAGTCCTCCTCACTAAGCTTCACTCCATTCCACATGGATCTAAGGACACCTGTCATGGAAGCATAGATCTGCTGGGATGGGACTAGATAAGGGTGCGGCAGAGGGCATTAAGGCTTAGAGGCCTGGTTCTTGGAAATGATATTGCACAATGCACAATGGGTATAATGAGCACTGCCATTGTACCTAGTGCAATTACTAAATCCCTACAATTATTTTTGATGTAAGTGGGTCAAATATGGATCTGAAATACCTCAAATCTTTAGGTGCACTTAAAATATGAAGAAAAAAAAATCCTACAGACCCCTTTGAATAAGGATTGGACAAGGAGGGTGATGAGAGAAGCTGACTGGATGTAGAGACTAAGGAAGGAAGTTGGTTGAATGCAAAAAAAAGACAAGAGATGCTGATTAGAGGAGTGTCATGTCACCTCGGTTAAATTTGATTTGGATATCTATTTTTACAATCACAAAGACACTTATAGCAGGAAATAAGGAATTTATGTTCCTCAGTTGTGCATCTTCGTGGCCACATGATCCACTTCACCCTCCAAGCTGATGTATCTGGGTCCATTGGTCAGCTGATAGACACCTGATAATAGCGGAATCAGGGCAAAAGCAATGTGCATAAGAGCATGCAAATGCATATGAGGCAACAGCACAAGTACTTTGGGTATGTTGCTCGGTGCCAGTTGGCTGGCTCTGATGCTCTGTTCTGATTGGCTGGCTGCGTCACTCGGTTCATATTGACTGACTCTCAGAACATTTAGTCTCCCACATAGTCAGTTCGCACACACGCACACACACAAATAGAATTGACTCCACCTTTAATTATTTTTGTGGCAATGATACTGATTCTGCCCATGCTTACATGAGTGTCTGCTCTAACACTTTAGCCAGTAACTGGAGGAAACAAGTTTATACACTAATTAAATCTCAGCAAAAGAAAACGGACGTAATTGAATTAAACTTCACGGCAGTGATGTAAAATTACCCAGCATTCAGTGCAGAAGGCTGTATCAATAGTCCTGCGAAACGATTGGCCCTCGGCCACAGCTCTTCATTTGTACTTGCCCTAGCACAGGGAACCCCGGGCATTCATCTCCCAGACGGTGCTTGAAAACCACTTCTCCTGCTACTGCTCCAGGGCACTGCTGGCTAAGACCAACTCTCCCCACCTGCAGTGATTTTGATTTTTTTTCTGTGTTTCGAGAGGTAGCAGGACACGGTTGCTTAGAGTCACTCGCCAGCGATACTCTAAGCGCCAGCGACGTTTAGCATGAACGTTACCGAAATTGAATTATTGCCTTATCAAATTCGTATTCCCACGGACTTAACGGAGACACTCGGGGGGGGGGGGGGGGCGATTTGTGTGGCTGCCATATTAATTTATGCAATCACTCTGTGTATGTCTATTGGAGGCGGGAGTTCGATCCTTGGGTGGAATAGGTTGGGCACGTCTCTGTCCCTGTCTGTGATTTTCAGTTTTGATTCTTTCATGACCGGTAGTATAATGTCCACGCCAGCTTCATGTTGAATACGGTACATTTATTTAGTGTAGATGGACGGCCGCTGAATCAACTTCTCCACTCTCTCTGAACAACTCCGTGATCACATCATGTTGGATTAGCCCATCTAATAAATGCCACAAAGTTACAGAGACTCCTACTATAAGTTCCAAACATGTAATTGCTCCATGGGTACCGGTAGTTTAAATTTCCATTTGCGATCTTGGATATTTATTAGATTCGTTCAGGGCGCTTTCCAGGAATAGCTCCCGGAACGTTTTGATACTAAAATCTTCCTCCTGCATTGTTAATTTTAAGGTTATGTTACGGTAACGAGGCAAAACATCTTTCTTCATCTGCTGCTCACATGTCTATCTTTAAGCGACAACACGCCCATCATATAATCGCATTTAACTTCCACGCCTGGTGCCACTTCCAGTCCCCATTAAATGTACAGTATGAACTGCTAAATATTGTTACCGCTCGAGGAAGGAAAACTAGTAACCTATATCTGTTTAGCCACGATATGGGAATTGTGTTTTATGCGTCAGTGCGCGTGGCTGCCACGGAACGAATTCTGTAGAGATATAACGTCTGAGTTACACAGACTATCTGCCACCTTAACCATCAAGCACGCGGAAACACCATTAACATGAATATCAAATCATGTTACTGTTGTTTGGAGACAATCCCAGCCGCGCATAGAAGAGAGTAGACTACTCACCCGGTATGGCCAGATTCGTGAGGGGCGTGTTGTGCATGTGCTCCGGCAAACTGGCCATCCAGTCCGCGAACCTGAGATCCTGCTTTCCTTCACTTGAAGCCATCTCGCGCCTCCTATACTCACCTTCTGCGCCGGTTCCGTTTTGTGCGAAACACCCCACTGCTGCGTGGAGGCGCTGGGGGTTGGGTGGAGACAGATAGACAGGGAGAGAGAGAGGGGGGAACCCGGAGCACGCCACGCCCACAAATATTTATTCAAATTGAGAAGATTAATAGTTTCACTTTGAATATAAACGGAAAACAGCGACTATCAGTATAGCGGTCCATTATACAGTCGTAAACACTAATGGTTTATTAAACGCTGTTTGTTTTTATTGCCTTCCGTAAAACGTGATCAGTTTAATGATTAATGAAAGACGCGTGGAGCGCATGTACAGTCTCTACGTTTCTCTGAGCATTGGCACTAGCATGTTTCGTGGTCTTTTTTATTACAAGTGATCACCGTTTTTATGGGGTTGCAAATATTTCGAACTCATCCGAAGAGGAACTGTTTAACTTCGCAAAAAAACGAACACCCGCTCTGCAAACGGCCTTTCCGTCCGTGTAGCTCTTTGTGGTGCTGTCCACGAGGGTAGTGCTGATCTATTTTCATGTTGTTGGTCTAGAGCGGTGGTTCTCAACTCGGGCCAGAAAGGGCCGGTGTGGGTGCAGGCTTTTGTTCCAACCAAGCAGTTACACACCTGATTCTACTAATCAACCTTTGGAGTCTTTACTAAGGACTCAGTCCAGATTTTATTTGTTGAGCTTAAATATTGAATACGCTTATTATATTATGCAATGAGGTATTAGCTTATTAAATATGTACTAATTTGCATACAAGCGTCTTATATGCAAATGAGTGTATATTTAATGAGCGAATAGCTCATTTGCATATTTGAAAAATAAAAAATGAAAAGTCATAATACAAAAAAAACCTTGTATTTGTATTCAACTGGTAAAATTTAATTTTGATATGAGTAAAGGAATTTTTTTTCCTATTAAGGGGTGGTGCCTCCCCTTAAACATCAACATTATTCTTTCGCTTTTAAATTGTTGGTACATCCCCTCCCCCTTTCAATGCTCAATTTCACAACTGATGGCAATGTTTAATCACATTTCTAGTTCCTGTGTCTAGCTTTATTTATGGTTGTCAACCATCCCGCAAATTTGAATCGTCCCTTATTTGGACAATAGAATAGGCGTTCCACATTTAACTCATGGCTACGGGATGCATTTTCATCCGTATGTTTGTGAACGATTGCGTTTATAGTAACCGCTGTTTTTAATAAAATTCAATAGTTAGCTAGCTAGCTAGCCGGGATAACAAGCACACAGTGAGACCATTCTGACCTGAAGCCAAGAATTTTAATCTCACCTAGGCTAGGTGAGAAGTGACGGCGAACCTGATTGACTTTCATGCAGATTTATTAAATAATGTAATAACAAAAAATGTATGGTATACGTGGTATAAACAAATTGTATGGTACAAAATAAGAAGGAACTATTTTTTCTTGATAGAATCATTGTTTTCATAGAATTAACGACCAGAGGTTTTTGCTTAACAATGGTGCAAATGAACTACCAACCAGAGTTTCTGCATTTAACGGCGGTCCAAATAGAACTACCAACCAGAGTTTTGCTTGACAACGGTAAAATAATATGCCCAAACACCCAGCTGATTGAATCTATAAAAATCAATAAATATAAAAGTAACATAGTCATTGTTGGTATTACTAACTCACACCCACACACACACACACACACACACACACACCAACAAACTTTGAGCCACTGCGCTGCAAAACATTTAATAGATACATTATGTGCGTCAGCCATTATGTTTCTTCAAATCGATTCATATCATTGTGGATGGCCACAAGATAAGATAAAAGTGCCCATTCTGTTTGCAACATAGGACTTTGATTTCACTAACTAGTCATTTCAGACAGTTCATAAAACTTAGTTTAGTTAAAAATAAAAATAAAAATAAAAAGAGAGAGAAAGAGATGAAAAGTACAGTACGATGATGTGGATATATATTTCATAATTAATTATATGGCAATATTAAATCAATTTGATGCTTTGAAGGCACAACAATTGCATTGCCAATGAATATTAGGTTAGAAAATACAACATTTGCCCGATTTAACGTGACTTCCGGTATAAACCACGCCCACTCCCTGTCTTCTATCCAAATACAGATACATAGACGGATAATTTTGTTGGTTGAACAGATACAGATACAGATAATGACGTCTCTGCACACCCCTAACGGTGATAAATGCAAAGTGCTGTATAAATGTAGTTCATAATTATTTTTCTTCTAATTTAATCTCTCTCTCGGGCTACGGGACACGAGGAAACAGACTCGCAGGCGTTCCACTCGCGAAATGTGTCAGAAATGAGCTGACCATTAACAAGCGGGGTGGCGGTGGTCTGCACTTATCGCACCGGGGACAGCGCACACTAATCTTCCACACAAAGGAACAGAGAGGGCAGGAGGAATATAGAAGATTAGTAGGCTACATAAGCAGTAAATAAAACACCTACGCTTCACCCCCTCCCTTTCTGCACTCCATCTGTCGCCAGTCATTCAGTAGTTATTATCTGTCCTCCTGTTCAACATTTCAGACAGATTCTTCTACGTCCACGGGTCATTCACATCTCAGCCACGACAGGTGATCTTTGTCACGTTATAGCTGCAGACACAAAAAGTGGACAAATCGTTTTCCATCCCATAATGTATTTATTTTTGAGAGCTCAGTCACATTTACAGGAGGTGGTATCACCATGGTTCACTGCGTTCCCTGCTGAAAATTCCAGCTTAAACCAGCCTTAGCTGGTCACGCTGGTTTAAGCTGTGTTTTTGACACTTAGTTGGACAACCAGTTGACCAGCCTATACAGTCGGGTAGTCCACCAGTTCGACCACCTGCTTACTCTACCAGCTTAACCAGCTTTGTCCAGCTAGAGGTCAGCTTTGACGATGCCACAGACCAGCTATGACCAGCTACAAGTGTCAAAAAACACATCTTAAACCGTCTTAAACTATCTTAGAATCCCAGCTGGTCTTAGCTGGAACGTTCAGCAGGGTCATACACACCAATTATCAATTTGCCCGGGACTACACTTCAAACACAAGTAAATGAGCACAGTCTGTTGAGAAGGGTGTTCACAAGAAACAGATCCAACACCCTTAGCCTCTCCCCAGAGTTGCTACAGAGAGCTGGTTTGATGGGCAGTGCCAGAACCACATTCAATTATACAGAACTCACCACATTTACAATCCACATCCAGTCAAAATGAAGGAAAGGTAAAGAGGTAAAAATTAGATTAGTAGCATTTGCCATTTAATTCACGAGACGGGCCTTGAGCAGATTAAAAGGGGGCTTTGCACCCTTGCTGTAACAGTGAAAGTTTTTTTGTATTTATATTTTGTACAGATATACAAAACACACACGCAGCTTTAACAGAAGCCGTTTTTTCTTCACACTGGAGCATCTTGTAAAGCTGGTCTCCGGTCTTGATGCTATGTTTCCTTTAGGTCGTTGGTTGGCCCTCATATCTGCTGCATTGGTCTCAAGTTTGGAGACACCTGTTCCGCAATAATATGACCACGGGGGTTAGGAAATCCACGTAAAAAATATCAAAGACTTTAAAGTATTACAAATACATTGATAGAAAAGCATTAAAAAGGGCAATTCTTTTGCAGTGTTATTGACATGCTCAACGACACGCTGACTGCAAACAGAGGTGCATTCAAATTCAGCGAACAAGGCGAACGTTTGCAAACTATTTCAAACTTTTTTCTGTTAGCTTTGTGTTCGTTGCAAACCTAAGCGAACGGTCTGAAAAGGTAGTTTGCGGCAAACAAAAATGGACGCTGGACTGAGGGAAATGTTCCCAGATGGGTATTTCAATTGAAGATGCCGTTAAGTATGATCAGTTTTTTCAATAATGTTATTGCCTACGCTGGCCAATGTTATTATTGATTGCTAGCTATATATTGTTTTTTATCATCGACGATCACGGAAGCGGCTGTGAGTACTAACGCTCTCGTCACCATGTCTGTGTATGTTTAATACAAACAAGTAGGAACGTTCTTAAAAAGCCGTTCAAATTTAACCGTTCAAAGAAAACATGTTCACCGTGAAGGTTCGCCTCTGTTCGCTGAATTTGAACGCACCTCAGGACATTCCCACAGAAGGCAAATCCTAGCCCAGAGCGCAAGAACGCTGAACACGCTGAACACGCTGAACGCGCTAAACGCGCTGAACGCCACTTTATTCAGAGAACTGCACGCTGCTGCGTGACCTGCCCACTGCGCCCAAATGCTAAAACCCCTGCGCTCACCTCAAACTCCGCGCCCGTGCACGCCCTGATGTCATCCGCCGTCAGCCCCTCCCAGATCTCGATGAGGGTGAGGCCTTTGCTTTTGTCCACGTCGAAGACGGCCTGCGCACAGAGAGGAAGGAGAGGCGACAGAGGGACAGAGCCAGAGAGAGACGAGGACGGTGACGCATCAGGAATGCAAATCGAACCTCCGATCGACGCCACGGTCCCTCAGGCACCGCCCGGGCCACCTCCTAAACCTATCCGTTTTAAAACGGGCGAGGTTTCGGACGGCCTTTCACACGCAGTGACAGAACATCACATTTAAAAATACATTTCTTTCGATTGTTCTATTCAACACGGACTAGACTGAAGACAAACTCAGGAAACGTGGTAGCCATGTCAAACAGCAGTCGTATTAATAGTGATTTCTTGTCACAGAAGATGGCGGCTGTTTATATCATAAAGCTCAAATAAAGCTCATTTAGGGACATGCTGGGAGTTTAAATTGTGCTTTTAAAAATCAGACAATAGCCCTCTTTAACAGAACTGTATGATGGTTAATGTATTTTTGCCTATTTATTTAAATTCTGGTTCATTTGGTATAGAGGTGTGGTCTTCTTAAAGCAACACAGAAGGTTAATATATAATCAATTTTAAGGTTAATTAAAATTTTTTTTTTTAAAAACAGGAACTACAAGTCATGAAAAAACAATCACCGCAAAGAATGACTGCGATGACTGACTTTGTGATTTGTGTTCTGAGAAATGTGTGTCACCGATACACACAATCGCATAAATAATGAGGGGGCGGGTTTTTCGCCTTTCACCCGATCGCTGCTCAGAGCTAAGTGAGAACGTGCAGAGGAGAGGCCACACCTTCTCGGTGATGATGCGGTCCACGCACTGTTTCCCAGTCAGTGGCAGGGCGCATTTCTCCAGGATCTTGTGTTTGCCGCCCTGAAGGCAACGAGACGACACGTAAAGAACGCGGTCAATAAAACAATCTGCCACGCCCCGCCTGCAGCGTCATACAGTCTGCTGTGAAATAATGTGAAGCGGTGCGATGGGATCTGATGAGGTGTGATTTAATGTAGTTTGGTGTGATGCAGCGCGATGTAGTTGGCTATAATATAATCTATTGTGATGTGGTAAAAATTATATCGTGATATAGCTTGATGTAGTGTGATGTAATGTCATGCAGCGCGATATAATGTGATACAGTTTGATGCAATGCAATACAGTGTGATGCAATACGATACAGCATGATAATGTAGTGATGTAATGTGATTTATTATGATATAATATGATGCAGTATGATTTAATGTAAAGCCAAGACGATCCATATAAGGGCACAATGCTAGTCATTCATTCTGATGAGAGATTCATTTTAATCAATTACAGCCACAGCAGCATTAATCCTAAAAGGGGTAAATCTAATTAACGGCCCCAAATGAGGCTCCACATTTCCAGTCAGGGAGTAATTAATTAAAATCTTAAAAACCTTGATCTGGCCTTTACAGCCTTAGGGCTTCAATTCATCACATTCTCCCGTGATCGAGTAACCACGGCAACTCGGCAAGAGACTTAACCTCGTCGCAGCCGAGACAAGGTTCAGTCACACAATGTGAACAGTGGCACGCACGAGCGTAATACAAAACCCCAAATCTGACTACATTTCCCATGAACCAATGAATCTGTGTGCTTGGATGAATTCATGATCAAAAGGTTTTCTGACATCTTTACATATATATTTATGTATACTGACTGGGGCCCCTGCCCGGCTTCAACCACTGCCCCACCTCAACCCCGCCCCCGTCCGGGATCCCTCATCTCCCCCCCTCACCACGGTAGCGCTCCCCGGGGTTTTGGGGCCTCGCGGATAAAGATGGCGTACGCCGCTGTTCTTAAAGCGCTCACCTTGGCGGAATGTTCCATGGTGACGACCACTTTGGTTGCGGCGCTGGCGACCAGGTCCATGGCTCCGCCCATTCCCTTCACCATCTTTCCCTGCGGACGACACGGGGCTCGTGAAAGGGGAGGTTCCGTCGCCCGCGGAAGGCACTGCTTCGCGTTTCAAAGCCGCACCGGAAACCCATCGACGCTGTACGCCAAGCTTGCTAGATTTCTCAGACGAATCCCCAGATTTACCATCGTACCCCCTGGGTTAACCCTTTCATTGACTCCCCTACACCTTGCAGTGAAGTCAGTCTTTGTGTGAAGAAAACGGCTCCATTTTGTGCACATGCTGTTTATACTGTGACTGGACGGAGCGTAAAGCATTCCTGACTCAAATAGCATTCTCTACTCTCTGTTCTCTATGACAGTTTTTGAGCAGTCAAGTACATCAATCATACATGTCAGTGGTAATGGAAGGGCTCACATTGTGTGCAGTGTGCTAGTTTCGCATGTGAGAGTCTGCAGTAGGTGTACAGTGAGAGTATCAGGAGTGATGCACAATGTCGCTTCTTTCAAGTAAACCGCATTGGAAATGGACAAGGTCGCACGCGAACAGAACAATTTAACTTGAGCCGTAAAAAGGCAGAGACAATTAGAGGGGAAAATGCGACGTACAGAAAAGAGCAACTTAGACAATGCACCCCTTTTCGTGCCAAAGCGATTCCATGGCAACAAATCTCTTATTTTCCTCGAGCATTTCACAGATTGGCACACTCTAGCAGCTAAAGGAGGAGGGGAGCAAGGGATAGCAAGGGATTTCTTTCTGCAGTCTATCCATCTTTCTCTCACTTCCTTTCTTTCTCATCCTTTATTCCGGATGAGGGGAAGGGGCGGAGAACAGGCATGGGAGCTGGGTGCTTATTGATATTTCATAGATTCTGAGAGGCTAAAAGACTGATTAAAGGATGGAAATCTATAAACCGTGCAGTGGTTTCACTCTGGTCAGTGAACTTATACAGCTGCCAGACTGTGGCTTTCTATCATAAATACAGCACACTGCATGAGCTATATGTTATATCCATGTAATATGCTGACTGTAAGTCAGAAATGTGAAACTTGTAGACGCAGTTTCCAAGGCGACAACACCTCGATCCTGAGAGGGACCAGCGATGAGAGGGACGTCTGAGCCTTTAGCCCAGATCGGTCAGTGTGCGGTGATCCTATCAATGCTCATTCTAACCCTATTCTTAATAGTTAATACTCACATAAACACTAATGCTAGTGTTTATGCCCACAATAGCCCTAACGCTAATCCTCAGGCTAATGCTAATACTGACGACATCGCAGGCAACTTGGCCTCGTACCGGGATCATCCAGTTAGCCAGATCTCCGTATCTGGACACCTGCATGGCCCCCAGCATTGTCAGGTTAATGTGGCCCCTGGAGAGAAAGGCGAAAAGAGAGGAATTGTTGTCACAGTCTTGAATCAGTTCTCTTTCAATCAGTTCTCATTGAATCAGTTCTCATTGATTCCTGAGGACCATGTTACCTGGAACAGAATCCGTTAATATGAAAACAACCTTCACACCATTGTCTCTTACCGTAAACCACCTGAAACAACCAACAAGGGCCAGTTGTGCCTTACCACAAACAAATACCCTCACAAAGTTGCTTTCAATTTTCAAAAGCCTACTTCCAACCTTGCCTCCGTCAGCTTCCCGAGTTGTGTTTGCATTTCAGTACAGTGCATGCCTCCTTGCTAAGGGAGCGATACTTAGACAGAAATTATTAGACTGCAAGGCCGGCTGGCAGGTAATTACTGTTTTCCACCCATTTTACGACGCCCAGAAAACATGCCAGACTAATTCAATAGGAGAGCAGGAGAACTGAAGAGCACTTGGAGGCCCTCAGATTTATAAATCCAAAGCTATCGTACACCTGCTGCTCTTAAACCCTCAAACAGGAAATAAAACACCTTCACTCCATCTGTCTGTCTCACTTCTTTATCACCATCCTACCTTTCTATATCCTTTCAGGAATCTTTTCATATCACCATTTAAGGTGTCAGGGAATAATTCACTAATTTGTCCTGCCTTGGCCCAACTGGGGTTTTCTTTCTGTTTTTTAATTGTTTCTGGAAAATGTCCACATGTATAAAACGGATATCACCACAAAAACACAAAAACAAATGTTGAACAAATGCTGAATTTAAAGTTTTTTCAAAAGAAATGCTGTTTGAGCAAAGCAACTGACTACAAAACAGTGACATTGACACTAAATTGAAGCTGGATGAAGACAGAATTTGTTTTCACCCCTAATCATGGAGAAATTCTCCATCCTTGCACTTTTTCCCGGATCACACAGAAATTCCCCATCCAAGCACTCACCCCCGGATCATAGCGAATGACTCGTCGCTGGAGAAGTAAGAGGCACCAGGAAGCACAGTGACCGTTTCTTTACCTGCAAGCATTCCACAAACAGAGTAAACCTATTAACTGCAACTGCGAGATGTGTTCAGCTTTCCTTCATTTTCTGTAAATAGTCGAGACACATAAAACCAGATACAAGCTGTTTGTATCTGGTTTATATCTGATGCAATTGTCAGCCATCTTGGAAGTGTTGGTTCTCATTGGTTAATGGCATTGCACTGCGTTTACCATGATCCTTCATGTTTAGATACCCAGTACGCATGCTCTGAATCGCTAAAGCCCCATATTCAAACATGGCACCCTCCACAATTTGGCTTCATGTGCCATAAGCAGCTCCTATAGAAATCCATGGAACCAGTAAGCAATTTTTCCCCACCATCCCTACAGATGCTTAAGCGAGCTTGCTTATCGACACAGGAAACCTACCCGCGTTGATGAGGTCCGCATCCACCTCATCTTCAGTGGGGTAGGGACCCTGAGACACACAGAGACGCACTGTGATGACATCACTCACTACCGCAACCCAAATGGGACAGCGTCCTCATTCGCCGATGACACATTGTTAAAATGTTTATGATGTCACAATGGAAATCATGTTATCTGAATGCTGAGATAACACTTACCAGTCCCAGAATGCCGTTCTCACTCTGCAGGTGGACGGTGATATTGGGCGAGATGAAGTTGCTGGCCAACATGGGGATCCCGATGCCGAGGTTAGCTGAGGGTTTAGCGGTCAAGGTGCTAACGTGTGCAAACATACATGCTACACATGTTCCAAAACAACACTATATAGAGCTGTTCCTTACAAAACACATAGCTGTCCTTTATTGAGTTTGTCAATGCTGGGATCCAGACTAAGTTCTATATTCACTAAGCATCTCAGGGTAGAAAGTGCTGATCCAGGACCAGCTTTGCTTCAGGCTCATAATGGGTAAGGCTATAAGGCTTTAACTGGTAAGATATAATGGGTAAAGCTACCATACAGACTGGGGAAACTTGATCCTAGGTTAGCGCTCCTACACTGGGTCCAGGTCCACCATTTTATCCAACTGATTTTAATAAAATCGCTTGTAAAGTACGTCCACCTAATGCAGTTTCATTTCAAAGCAGGCCTCTCCATTTTAATTTGGGTTGAAAAAAGGGGGTCTCTCGGTGCGTCCCGGCAGGATACCGTACATCCCGTCCTCGAACTCCAGCGCGGCTCGGCGAATGATTCGTTCCCGCACCAGGTCCGATTCCTTCTTGGGTTTGGGTTTCTGGGCCTGGTCCTTCTGAACCGTGCGCTTCTGCAGAGGAAGGCCGAGTGTCAGGCCTGGTAATAGCATGGGGTACAGCACCCCTTTGAAGGAATCTGAAAAACCACTGGACTCAACTGAATTTAACCGGACTGAACTGGATTGGACTGGCCCAGATTTAAATTTTGAATGGCTTGGGTCACAATACCCATTTTTGAAAGCTAAAGTTCTTCCTGACTGTGCTAAGCCACTTTCTGTAAAAACTGATGTTAGCTTAAATATATTTTTTAAAATCAACGTTAAGATTTAACGCTGCCTGCAACAAAATAAAACAACACTGACAGAGTACATTTTACTCTGTTAGAGTACATTTGATCCCTATTGTCCCCTTTTGGACTCATATAAACTGTTTTGAGCTGAAGTAAGAGGGAGCAGTTGAGACAGTTTAACCTTGCCTGCCGTGGACAGGGAGAGGACACACATCCCAGTGCCACGGTGGCTGAGCAGCAGGTGAAGACAGGACAGACCTGCTGACTCTGCCCGACAACAGCATGACTCCTAATGACATCACTGATTACCGACTGGGCGGTGGGGGGGCGGGGGGCGGGGGCTTTGGGGCGTTTCAGTACCACATACGTGAGAGCAGCAGCTGAACAGAGAATCGAATCAATAAGTGCTGAACGCCTCCCCTCCCAAGAGAAGAAAACCTAATCAATCTGTCTGTTGCCTGCCAGATAGGGATGTGACCTGTGTACAGGTTTCAGACAGCCATATGTTATCAGGGATGTGACCTGTGTACATTTCCATAGCAAGTGTGTGTATGGACTGGTCCACAGAAGCAGCAAGTTACATCAACCCAAAAGTTGTAGAGTGAATGTAGCTGTAATTAGCATCAGGGATATACAGTATATGAAATCATGCAGCAGCCGTAGCACAATGACGTCTCAAACAACAGGAAGTGACTGCGCTCTCTTCAGGTGCACTGACCTCAATCCTCTTCTGGTAGCTACCTCCAGTCACAATGCGGTCCACGTAGATACTCGGGATGTGTATGTTCTCTTCAGCAAATGTCCCCACGTTGACCACCTCTTCTACCTGAGGGAGCACCAATGAGAAAGAATTACTTAAGAGTGGGGGAGGGGATTAAGTCAATGTGAGCCAATCCAATCACACAACTGGAAGAAGCAGATGACAGCACAACATTAAAACTGTATGAAAGCAGTATGATATAATTTATCTCACATATGATATACTACCTGTGGGATATGATGTGATACCTGGGGGCATGATATAATGCCTGTGAGGCATTATGTAATTCTAGTGAGTTATAATATAATACCTGTGGGGTATGGTATCATTTCTGTGGGGCATGATGTAATTCTTGTGGGGCGTAATTCTAGTGGGTTATATAATGCCTGTATAATATGATATAATGTTTATGGAATGTGGCATAATGCAGCGAGGTCGTTGGGTTTATATCCTCTTATTTCACATAGTGGAGTGTTTCTATTATATCTATATCTATCTATATCTGCCATGGTATGTTATTAGCATGTAGATGTCCGTGCGACTAAGGGAGAAGCAGCCGGTGCTCTGAGACAGCACAGAGCGGCTGGGCCAGAGGGCCGGCTCGGACCGAATCGATACCCAATCAGCTTGCACCTCGGGGCCGTCAGCGCGGACCAGAGCTGTCGCAACGGAAGAGCCAGAGGCCACGCCATTGTGCTTCGATAATGCGATCCGAGCGCCTCGCCGTGAATCAATCCTCTTCCTTTCCCCCCCCACAATGCACCAGGGCGCACGCCGCATCTACGATAACGGGAATCAGAGACCTCGGGTCTGGGCAATGGCCGGTTGCCTGGCAACGGTCCAGCCGTTCCGCTAATTCTAGGATTCCTGTTCCGAGCGGAGCCGGTCTGAATGCTAACTGCCGCCTTGGGAGAGGCCATCGAAGAAAACGCACAATTCTGCGCGAACACACTCTGTCACGTGATTGTTTTTTCCTGTAAGGACATTGCTGCCCTTGCTTCCACCACTACTGTCGTCCATTTTAAACTAAAAATAAATATGACAAGACAATAAACCGAACGATCAATCAATTCACTAAGAGCCTGCGTGTTGTTGGTAAATACAAAGTAGTGAACAGATGGCGAGCGGTTTCAAATTGACATTGTGATAGCGAACATAAATCAGTATGAAAAATCCCTTTCAGCCCTTTATTTTCAAATTATCTGTGACAAACAAACTATATTTTCCAACTTATTGTTTCATTTTCTAGTAAATAATTAATTTTAAAATACCGGTAGCCTTTCCTAGTAAATAAATACATGTTAGTTTATTGAAACAGCTGGTTAATGATTACTCAGCCTGGAGTATCTGAATATTTACACAGAGAATTTGTGTGTTGCTGGTGTAAAATCCAAGTCCACTTCAGAGGAACAAAGCATTTTTTGATGTACAGTATCGTATGGATCAATGCATCACTGTATTTTATATTTTATGTGTTCAGTCTACATTAGTGCTGTTCGGGGTGCAGTTCCCATTTTAAATGAAGACACGTTAGTTTAAAGGCAAGTTGGTTCTGCAGTAATCAGCAAGATTTATACCGAACTCAGCAAGTGAATCTCACTTTCAAAGTAAGTGTGTGCGTGTGGGTGTGTGTGTGTGTGGCACAGGCACACACTCAGGCATGCACACACACGTGGACACACACATGCACGCACGGACGCACACGCAAGCACACACACACATGTGCATGCACACGTACACACACACGCACGCCATTGACCAATTATAACCATGTCGTAACCAGCATTTGATTCACCCCACAACAATTGGGATAAACAACAAACTTCAGTTTCTTTGGCTAAAAATGTCAAACGACAACACTGTAAATTGTTTTAGTTAGCCAGGCACCCAAAGGCAGATACCATCAGAGACCATTTTTTCTGTCCTTTAGCACTGTCCCTCTGTAATACTCCCTGTAGTCATTACCCAATCTGGCAACCTATGCTGTGCATAGATTCTGACCTGCGCTACCGTATGTGGCATGCTGACGCATACTTAATCCAAACCCCACGATCTGAGACACACTAGCACACCTTCTGTGAAAAAAACAGAACATGAAGATGCGTGTAGAGCTCCAGGCAACAGGCATATTCCAAATAGGCGACATAGCTCAGGAGGTAAGACCGATTGTCTGGCAGTCGGAGGGTTGCCGGTTCAAACCCCGCCCTGGGCATGTCGAAGTGTCCTTGAGCAAGACACCTAACCCCTAACTGCTCTGGCGAATGAGAGGCATCAATTGTAAAGCGCTTTGGATAAAAGCGCTATATAAATGCAGTCCATTTACCAAATAAGGGGTTTGCACGACTCAGTACGCACAAAAGAGGAATATCCTCACTCTTAACCGGAATATTGGCTTGAATAATTGAATTAAAAAAAGAATATTACTTGTGCATATAAACTTAGTAGCGAAGTCACTAAGTCACCTCTATGTTAAAAACCACGCACACCACACCACACGATCACAAACCTCCACAACTGTGACTTTGGCTGCCTTGCACATCGGCTGATTGAAATTTCTGGCCGTTTTTCTGCAACAGAAAAAGAAAGAAAGAAAGAAAGTCAAAGGTGCCAGGGCACAGACTCTTACCCTTTTCCTGGAAAATGTTTGGCGCTAATATCACTTCAAGTGGCCAGTGGTTATTAGTGGTAGCCTGGGACCCTGAAGTTCAACTGCACTAACGAGAATGGTAAGTCTTAATGGTAGGCAAACACTGCCTTCTGGTGGTCAAACATAATCTTTGCCTACACACTTTCTTTTCTTCTTTTTTTTTGAAAAGATTCTGGTAGATGTTCCTGCATGGCCTTCCATTTGAAATACAGACTTCAGCATATGGTTGTACATACATGAATTGTTCATACATGAGTTGGAAGCTTCACTGGTATTACAAGATTAAGTGAGTAGAACAGATTAAGAATGAACTACAGTGATTTAGCATGATATACATTAGCAGTACAGGGATTCAGTGTATTCAGTGCATTAACCATGACAGATAGCCCAATCAGATACCACAAGACGCTTGATGATTTTCACCTGAAGATAATGTTTCCGGCCCTGTCCGCTTTCCAGGCCTTGATCAGGGCAAAGTCGCCGGTGATCGCGCGCTCCATGACATAATTTCGGCCATTGAACTCCTGCACCTGCGTGCAGCGATGACATCACGGGGATCAGGGCATTTTGCGTGAAAACGTGCTCATGGGAAAATGAGCATAAAGAGTGCACGCGCGTTGGCGCAGGGTGACCCTGTTTAAGCAGAGGGGTCGCGTGGGGAATGAAACAATAGACATTTTCCACCTCTGCTTCTTAAGCTAATTCAAACATAGTTAGACAGTGGTAAGTAGGTAGTGGTGTTAGGTAGTGGTTTGGGCGTAGGATAGTTTGGGTACTCAGTGGGGTGTAGGATAGTTTTGGTACCCAGTGGGGTGTACGGTGGGTTAGGTAATGGCTGGAGTGCAGGATAGTTCGGGTACTCAGTGTGGTGTAGGGTTAGGTAGCGGTTTGGGTGTAGGACTGTTTGAGTATTCAGTGGGGTGTAGGGTTAGGGTTAGGTAATGGTTTTGGTGTAGGATTGTTTGAGTACTCAGTGGGGTGTAGGATTATGGTTAGGTAATGGTTTTGGTGTAGGACTGTTTGGGACTCAGTGGGGTGGAGAGTTAGCATTAGGTAATGGCTGGAGTGTAGGATAGTTTGGGTACTCAGTGGGGTGTAGGGTTAGGGTTAGGTAATGGCTGGAGTGTAGGATAGTTTGGGTACTCAGTGGGGTGTAGGGTTAGGGTTAGGTAGCGTTTTGGGCGTAGGACTGTTTAGGCAGTGCATCACCCGTAGCTCTGCTCACCTCTCTCTTCTCGCTGGCGATGGCCACGCTGCCATCTTTGTTGTATTTGATGGGTGTGCCCCCCTCCTGGATTAGGGTGCCAAACCCTGTGGCTGTGAAGAAGGCGGGAACGCCTGCACCCCCCGCCCGAACCCTTTCCGCCAACGTGCCCTGCAGGAAACACCCTCACATTCAGAGTGTGCGTGTGTGTGCGTGTGTGAGTGTGTACACTTGTGTGTGTACACGCATGTGTGTGTGTGTGTGTACATGTGTGTACATGTGTGTGTGTGTGTACACGCATGTGTGTGTGTGTTATTCACTCTCACCTGTGGTGTGAGCTCCACCTCCAGCTCCCCAGCCAGGTACTGTCTCTCAAACTCCATGTTCTCCCCAACATAGGATGAGATCATGCGTTTAATCTGCTTGGACTGAAGGAGCAGACCCAGCCCAAAATTATCCACCCTGTGAGAGCAAACACACGATTAGAGATAATCATTAGCACAAAGCAATCAACACTGCAACAGAGAAATTCCATATCCACCCTGATATACCTCAGTGCCAGAGGAAAATTGAGTTTTCCTAAATCCAGCGGCAGAACCTCAGTGAAAGTTTCACTCTTTTGATCACTGCTCCACAATGCTGCTCTGTCCACTGATCCACTCTCCTGCTCTGACACTGCTCCACACTGCTGCTCTAACCACTGCTCCACTCTCCTCTTCTGATCACTGCTCCACAATGCTGCTCTGTCCACTGATCCATTCTCCTGCTCTAACCACTGCTCTACACTGCTGCTCTGACCACTGCTCCACAATGCTGCTCTAACCACTGATCCACTCTCCTCTTCTGATCACTGCTCCACAATGCTGCTCTGTCCACTGATCCATTCTCCTGCTCTAACCAGTGCTCTACACTGCTGCTCTGACCACTGCTCCACAATGCTGCTTTAACCACTGATCCACACTGCTGCTCTGACCACTGCTCCACATTGCTGCTCTGACACTGCTCCACACTGCTGTTCTGATCACTGCGCCACAGTGCTGCTCTGACCACTGCTCCACAATGCTGCTCTGTCCACTGATCCACTCTCCTGCTCTAACCACTGCTCTACACTGCTGCTCTGACCACTGATCCACAATGCTGCTCTAACCACTGATCCACACTGCTGCTCTGACCACTGCTCCACATTGCTGCTCTGACACTGCTCCACACTGCTGTTCTGATCACTGCGCCACAGTGCTGCTCTGACCACTGTTCCACAATCCTGCTCTGACCACCGCTCCACATTGCTGCTCTGACCACTGCTCCACATTGCTGATCTAATCACTGCTCCACATTGCTGGTCTGACCACTGCTCCACATTGCTGATCTAATCACTGCTCTACATTGCAGGTCTGACCACTGCTCCACATTGCTGGTCTGACAACTGCTCTGCATTTGCCGATCTGACCACTGCTCCACATTGCTGGTCTGACAACTGCTCTGCATTTGACGATCTGACCACTGCTCCACATTGCTGATCTGACAACTGCTCCATATTGCTGATCTGACCACTGCTCCACACAGCTTCTCTGACCACTGTTCCACATTGCTGCTCTGACCACTGGTTCACTTTCCTTGCTCCAACCACTGCTCCATAATGCTATTATGACCACTGCTCCACAATTCTGGTCTTGTCATTGTTACATGCTGCACTGCAATGCCGAAATAAAAGCCGTCATACACTGAAACGCAGATGACCATTATCACAGAGAGTGCATCATGTGCATTTTCAAAAACAGCTTTCTTGTGCAAACAAGGAAAGTGGGTCAAAGGGATGTTAGCCTAGCCTTCATCGTGTCATTCCATCGATGAACTCTGAGTCTTGTGCCATCACTTTTAAACTTTGACCACTTCATGTCTGCCAAACACATAGCATTGATTTTTTTTGAGCGTGTTTGAAACAGTTTTACTTTTTAAAATTTTTTTGCACAATGGGTCCTTTTCCATAAAGTACTACCATCATTTTCCATCCATTCAGGAATTTAACTCCTGAAGATTATCTGGATTATTTTTCATTTTTAAATCTCAGTTTAAATAAAAACATGCTTTGTGGTTTTCATTACAGAACATTACTGCCATTTAGCAGACACTCTTATCCAGAGTGACTTAAACAACTTTTGCATCCATTCATACTGCTGGATATATACTGAAGCAATGCAGGTTAAGTACCTTGCTCAAGGGCACAACGGCAGTGTCTAACCCAGGAATGGAACCAGCGACCGTTATGTTACAAGACCGCGGTAACAAAATCCAAATGCAAATGTATTTGCTCTACCGGACTGACCAGTAGGGCTCTCAACTGGCCTGAGAGGATTAGCCAATCACATACCAAGTCATGAGTTCAAAGGTCATGGTGAGGATATCAGATATCCACAACTTTCCTTTAATCATCCATTTCATGTTGTGTGCTTTTTACTTTTGCTTTTCTGCACGATAGTAAAATGCTTTGTGTTCATGGCTGCTTGTATGCGAGTCTCCTCGGATAAAGAACTCAGTGACCCAGCCAAATTGTAACAGGGGGATCGCTCCGAGCTGCATTCTCTAACCTTTGCCCTGATTCGCCACTCTTCACAGTGGCTACTTGTGATGGGACCCGACACTGAGGTCATTTCTGTCAAACCCAGGCACCATGTTAGCGCAACTAGCACTATCAGTTCTCCTCTCTCCTTCATTAGAAATGTGTCATTTGACCATCAGAATATACTGTTTATTCTTTCGTAAAAAAGCACTGTTTAGATGTTCCTTTCAACGTAAAAATGACTTTTTCTCTGATATCTTTTAATCGTCTGCTTAATGAAAACAGGGTCAGAGCACACTGTGTTTTGTAGTCGAGATGGGAATATACATTATACAAATTATATGAAACAGCAGCTATATGCAACAGCGTAGTACAGTGAGCTAAAATTTGGCAGCACACGGAACAGTATGGCACACATGGTAAAAATGTCTTGGTCTACTCTAGGAAAAGGATTTGGAATTGACCCTCTCGGGAGGTTGTGTACCAGCACACACAGTCCCTATGGGTCACCAAATCCAGACAGTATGAAACAAGGCTGATGACATCATCATTATGAGGCAAACTCTGCACAGCTCTGTTAGATACATTGGGAATCTGGATTTAAAGTCAACTTTCTCTATCTGTAACACACAAACACGCACATGCACATGCACATGCACACACACACATGCATGCACGCATGCACGCACACACACATGCACACACACACACATGCTCACATGCACATGCAGGTACACACACACACTCTTACCCAGCATTGTTGCTGACCGCAGTGATTTTCTTCACCCCTGTCTTCAGTAAGCTGTTGATTAGATTCTCTGGAATTCCACACAAACCGAAACCTGGAAGAAACAATCAGGAGGAGGAAACAGAGTTAAATAGAGAGCGAGGCTTCAGTAATTTCTAAAACTAATTCTATTAATTTCTGTGTAATGCAGATTATTTAAATTCAAAGGTAGTCTTCAGACAAGTATCATGCAAAAACAGCGGGGCATAACGTAAACACATAAGAGGTAAGACAGTGGAAAGGGTGCAGTGACAAGACAAAAAGGGTGTAGTTATAAAAGGGTGTAGTAAAAGGGTGTAGTTATAAAAGGGTGTAAAAGGGTGTAGTAAAAGGGTGTAGTTATAAAAGGGTGTAAAATGGTGTAGTAAAAGGGTGTAGTTATAAAAGGGTGTAGTAAAAGGGTGTAGTTGTAAAAGGGTGTAGTAAAAGGGTGTAGCTCACCTCCCACCAACAGCGTGGCTCCGTCAGGGATGTCCCTCACAGCCTCTGTGGGGTCGCTGAAGAACTTCACTCCTCTGTTGCTGGAGGTGGAGAAATAGCAGCCACACGCCTGGGGAATAAAATGCTGAATATAAACACTGCATCGCAAACTCGGTCCTGGGCCTCCCCTATGAACGCTGCTTTAATTATAGCTGTCTCCTGCTCAATTAAGGCCGTGGAACGTATGTGTTTAAGTTCTTTCAGAAGTTTTTTACTTTAACTTGTTAGCACAATGTAGTTTCAGCCAGTTATCATTTGCTTTATCTTTGAATTCTTCATTATCTACCAAATAGGTACTTACAGTGGTCAGGTGTGCACACTTTCACCAAGTAGGAATGTGTAATTCACCTCAGTCTCTAATTAGGTCAGTTAATTTTTTAAAAAAAGAAACCTATTTTCATGTAACTGGTTGCAAAATAGCATAACGTGAAAATGAGATTTTTATCCTTCATGGCATGCATAGTACCTCAAAACATGAAAATCGCATAATTAGGAAAAATTATCAACTTGTTAAAATTCTGGGGATTAGAACTGTAGTTGGAATGAAAATACACAGGGGATGCCTTGGGACTGAGTCTGAGAACCACGGATATAAAATAGAATAAAGAAGGACATGGGCTTATAAGTCTGGAACTTGTAGTTCCATTTGGACAAACAACTGTATCATGTTAGATGCAGATACCACAGTGAAGACACAACAAAGAGCAAGAGAAACAGCTCAGGAAGAGCAGGCTCTATGCGGAACATTCCAGCAAATATTTATGTATCTAAAAATGTTGAAATACAACCAGCAGTGAACTGCAGCCCATCAAGCTTCACTTTAAATTACAGTCGATTTTTATTTTATTTTATTTATTTTTTTACATAGCTGGGAATTGATACAAAAAAAAGTGCACAAAAAACATATCCTGCGCAGTGTTTTTTGTCCTCAGTGTGACTACAGGATGAAAGGTATGGTGTTGTGAAAGAAGAGAAAACACTATGTGGCAATGTCCAGAGCCAGGATGGATATTTAAACAGCAGGTCAATAAGATAACACACAGAGATGCAGCCATCCCACATCTATCAGACAGACCTAAAAGTGTTACACCACAGTTTCACCGTATCGGACTACAGGGAGATGAACCACGTTAGGCGAGTAGTTAAGGAGTTTTGGTTGGAAGTTCCTCTGGTTCCTCTGGTTAACGTGACACAAGTTCCCTCCAGTCGCTGCGTACATTGTACTGTGCAGTGCAGGCACTGGCTCCTAGTAAAGGCTTTGGGCTATAGCGCTCCTTGTGCAGATGTGGGTGGCACAGCTGTTACTCAAGTCCCAGTTAGCCTTTTCAAATTAGGAAGAGAAAAGCCAAACATGTTTTTTATACATGAGTCACATAGGCATAACTGTGCAAAAGATTGGTTAACCATACAGTGGAATTTACTTTTGTTCACGATATTAATTGTTGGGTAGTTCAGTTAAATGCACACTTATTCATTACAGATGGGCTTTCTTGATGATACTGCAATTTTGCCTATCTGAGACTAGCATTGACGTTCTCCACTGTCCTAAGCTGTCCTGGATAAGTCTCTTAAGAAATCGCAGATCCATTCAACCTCAGCAGCCCTGATTTAAAAAAATGATTTTTCTGGATCTCTCCACGGCGTTACTGCTGGGAGCCACAGAATGGCCGGTGTGCCCTGATCCTGCTCTGATAGGCTCCACACCGGTCCGTCCAGCGTCTCACAGCTCCATCCAGCAGCACTCTTTAGTCCACCTGCTGTTAACTTCTCATGATTTCATTGAACTGTACTGTCTGACCATATCGTAGCTTAAAAGTACGAAAATCGCCCCACATTTGTAACTCATAATGTCACGTGTAATAATGCTACTTATGTTCATTGCTGTAGTAATCTCACTGAATACATCTCGATTTGTTTCCATTAGTTATACATTAATACGTTTTAAGAATCTGCGTTGTGCTCTGCAAAACCAGCTTTTCACCATCATCCTGGTGACCTTGGAGACAATGACATTGCAACTGAACTATGCATTCGGGAAAGGAAAAAAAACAGAAATGGCTGCATATGCTCTCTTTCAAGATAACGATTAAAAGATAGCAACTCTGTATTGACACACCAAATTGTTGTACTGACAGAGAGCAAATGTCCAATTGCATGCACAAGTAAAGACGATTTTAAAATAGAAAACAGAATGACAAGCAGTCAGGAGTATGAACGCCAATTGACATTAAACAGGAGTACTCTTCCTACCTATTTCATCAGGAATATTTGGCCAAAATTTTATGACATGTCAGGCAGGGCATTACATGTGTTCTCGGAATTTCGGTGTGTGTGTGTGTGGGTGTGTGTGTATGAGTGTATGTGTGTCTGGAATTTGGGACCAAATGTTATCTATTAAGTGTTGAATTAACACTTGACATTTTACTGCATATCAACATTTATGTAAACCGCATCAAACGCGTTACATTCACTGGTATATGTTTTCGTACTACGTATTATTGGGAATCATGAAATACAGAAAATGGATTGATAACAGTTCACTTCATTTTGAAACTTAAGTGCTGTATGCGATTTAATGTAACTAAAATTCATCCACACGAGATTGCGGATAACCCAGTGTTGTCAGGATATCAGCAAAATCCAGATATATTTTCGTCATAATTATAACACAGATATATGTGCTTGCGAGTAATTGCGTCTTTCACAGAACGATTACTATTTCTATTTCCTATTATTAAACTCTGACCTAGTCTTAAAACTGTCTTGCAAGCCACTAAAGAGCTGCAACATTAAACGGTTTGCTATATATGAAATCCACTGAGCTAGGTATATTTCGCGAAGTATATTACATTGATTACCCACCTGGTTCACTGATTTTGTGGTGATCTTAAATCTGCGGGTTATAGTTCTGTAGACTTTTTCCGATCTTGACAATACTTTCCAGGTCGCCATTCTCAAGAGCAGCCGATTGTATATGAAATCGCGTGGTGATGCTGTCAAGATCGTGCGTAAATCTGGACCATGCCGGTATCACCGTCCTGTGATTGACAGTTAAGGGAGAGGGTGAGGGCTGTCCAGAGGACTCGCACAGCTGATTACATTTAAGCCCTCTCTTAGCCAATGGCGTGCGCGCGGAAGGTGCACACTCAGTAGAATGTCTAGTGTCAATTGAACTCCACGTGTACGATGTAATTTAACACTGAACACGTAAGTGGATATATAACCCTGACCTCTTTGTTCGTGTGCTTATTCTTACAGCCGTGAACAAATCAGAGGTGACGATTAATATGAAGACCTGTCAATGCAATGACCATCCAGAATGGCCGCTGTCCACAGGTTTTTGTGGTTTCTTTTTAGTCAGCAACTCGTTTATCCTTGGATAAGCCAACCAGTTACTCAGCACGTAATTGCTGAAATGCATCAAAGAATCTGGAGACACTGTTCCTTCCAGGTTTGGAGTTGGAGACCTTTGACTCGCTGTTTTAACAAATTTGAACATTTGTCAACAAATTTAAGTTGTACCCTTGCCCTAAAATTAATTTTGATGGTAAACGGGTCTGTCCATCATTAATATGCCCCAAAATATCAGCATTTGCAACGTAGTCATTTTGTGGATATCTGCTCCCATCCTGGAAAGAATCTGCTTTAGTGATGTCACAGTGATTTGATGACTTTGACGCATGGAATGCGATGCATGGTTTTTTGATGACGCAATTAGTCCATATCGCTTTGAATCTGAGTACACCATTGAGAAGCTACAAGAGGCCATGGCAACACACAGTTTCTGTAGATGACTCTGATACCCATGCTATGGATAGGAGTTACTGACCAAAATGGAGTCAACAGATGTGCTATGCATCACCTGCCACAAAGCAGGCAGCTTTTTAAGAGAGAAGTTATTAAGACAGCTATTTAGAGTTATTCAGACATCTAAACTGAGTGTGAAAACGTGGAAAGTTTGGTTTGGTTACGATGGGGGTGTTATAGCCCATTTACAGGTATGGGAGGTGTGTTTGGTTTGTTGGTGGGGGTGTTTGGCTATCATATAGGGGGTTTCGAATGGTAATTTTACGGTTGTACGGCAGGTTTAAGGCCGGTCAGAGTAAGTGTTTTTCACGCTCAAATATTTTATTAAAAAAAATTTTTTTACACAAAATGAGTGTCATAATTCTTTGATAAAGGCATGGTCAGAAAAAAGGAAACTGTTAAAAACACCATTGTACAGTCTTTATACGGCCACCAGAGGGCATCAAAACAGAACCAACGGTATTTGAGAAAAACAAACTACTTTTGAGTTTCGCAATAGCTTAAGTCCCGCGACATATCTTGCATGTTTTTAGACATCTGTACAAAATAGTTTAAACTCCAATACTTTGCAGTCATTCTGACATTGAGCAACAACAAGAGTGCATATTAAAGTTAACATTATGACAATTCAGACGTCAGAACGTTATGCAGAACGTTACGACAATCTGGAAGTGATTTTCACCGCAATCTATCTTCCTCTATATAAAACAGCCCTAAATGATTTATAGACGTCTTCTGGATTCTAATGCTTGCCATTCATTTTTGTTTTTTGCAGTATGGAACCAGACTGTATGAGAAAGAAGGAAGTGATCACAGTAAATAAAAAAAATCGGTAATAGTTTCGAAGGAAATAGTTAATTGTCTAGCAATATTTCAGCTCTTCAAAATCACCAAATCTTACACAAATTGTGCCAGTTAAAATGTTTAAAGGAAGGTAATGTTCACTGTTACTAGTGTGTTTCTGTAGTCTAGTTTAAACACAAATAATAGGAAACATCCCTAGAATTAAAATAACTGCTTTGCGGAATAAAAAGTACTTTCATGAAATGCCATTATTTAACCAACTGAGAATTACAGTTTCATTTGTCATGCTGAATTTTCTTGGCATAGCACTGTTCTCCAAACCAAGAAGTTGGCAACAGTGGTCTCTGAGAGCTGCAGAGTCTGCTGGTTTTTGGTTTCATCTTAAATCAGTAACCAGCTTTTCCCCAAACAAGCACAAGAGGCGAGCTAACTGCATTACTGCGTTAATTTTGTGGGAAATTGAATAGGACACTTGACACAATGCAGTCTTGTAATGGCCACAGCGAGTCGGGACTTTTCCCGTGGCTGTACCTGAGTTTGGGATTGTATTTATTCCACAAGAGCTTACCACACTCTGTTGGCAAACCAACACTACTTCAAACAGCAATTCATTTCTAAGGTGGTCTCCCATCCAACACACATGCACACACTGATATGAACGCAGCACATGTGAACCCTTGGCTCCAGCAGATTAAAACGATTAGAACAGTGTGGCTGCTGGAAAAAATGATGGCATTCATTCGTTCTGTCAAATGTCGGCTGTGGCAACGGGGAGCTCAAACCGTGACGTTCATGTAATTCAGCTCAAACATAAAGCTGGCATTGAATTTAAGTGAAGATGTGTTTTCGAAAGTTCAGCGGCAGAGGGCGCAGTTTTAAACAATTGAAGAGTGGACCTGATGAACACTCTGAGACTTGTCTCATTGAAGCAAAGAAAACACGTCGAATGTAGTATTTATGGAGCGCTAGACATTCATTTATTTGCAGGAAAAACCAAGAAGCTGAGGATCTATTACAAAATGGAGCGTTTTTTCATGAAGGTGTTTCGAAATTAAACTTCTTTCCCATGAGTACCGCCCTCAACATTTTGCTGTCAGTGTGTAGTTAGCTCTGTGCAAGGGTGTTGGCAGTTCCACGGCGAGTGTGTGAACTTGTCCGCAAGTTCGGCGTTTCGCTACTTCGTGATTGATCAGGTAAGTTTTTCACACGTGCTTGTCTGATTCGCATGTTTTTAAAGAATTTTAGCCACATGTGAATGATCCTCACGTTGGATTTTTGGTTTTGATTTGAGTACAGGGGTCTGGAAAAGAAAAATGCCAGTTAGGTACAAATGCTTTATCAGAACCAGAAAAAAACAAGGAGCACTTATATCTGTAGTAGTCGGGGGTCCCTGATTTTGGGTAGCTGGTTTAGAATTGTGAGAGATGTCGATTTCCAGATATGATGATGTAAGAAAAGAGCATGACTGTAAGGTGTAGTGTGAAAACCTAACGTTATCCAGTTTATTTCTTCGGAAATGCTTTCTGATAATCGAGCTGGCGATTATCGATTGAGGTACGGCAGGTTACTGCACAAATTAAACGGCTTATCGGATATGCTCGGGTTGATTGACGAAACTGCAGAAATATTAATGCAAAGCACGTATTAGACGTAGCAGACGTACATTAACGTGTACCCTACTGTGGCATTATTTACAATTAGCGGTATGCAGATGTTTCCCATTGTAAAACTGATGTTTGCTCGTTTGGGAACTTCAAAAATCTAACGTTACCTAATGGTTAATTTGACCAAAAACGTGGGGGCTTAATTGAAAAAAATAAATACTAGGCTACTGGTAAACAAATACAAACACAATCGGCTTTTCTTTCTGTTGTCACAACGTTCATATCAACATTAATCTAGATTAATGTCAACGCATTGATATGAGTAGAGCAGGGGTACACAACTCTGGTCCTGGAGGATATGTCTGCGTGGTCGTTTTTGTTCCTGGCAGTTAGCTACCATAGTTTTCAGACAGCTGTATAGACTACGCTGGTGTACTACTGTACTTCAGCACAGTAAAATCCTTAGGATACACTTGCTGCCTGTGGCTGTGCCTGGCGCTTATACAGCTGTTATATCAAGAATATAATAAAGCTTGTTAAATAATTAAGGGAACAAGTCGGAACAGCATCTTGTAACTGTAACCCTTTAGCTGTAACCCCTTAATGTGTGCCCTAGGGTTACAGTTAAGGTAGAGTTGCAGGTCTTTTTCATATGTAAGTAATGACACCCTTGTTGGGAGTACCATATGGGGTAATAAATGTGACATGAAATGCTAATTTTTACCATGCATGTTCCCCTCATTTTACAAATATATCCTTTTTCACGTTTGACAGAAAAATGTCTTTGTATATTTGTGATATTTGAAGTGGCAGGTGTAAACATTAAATGCGTTGTCCCAAAATAAGCTAAATATTATATTATTCTGTGGCTTGTAATGTTTAGCTAAACGTATAATCATTTAGCTAAACATATGAACATTTAACTAAATGTATGAACCATTTAGCTTAATATTTACCCACTGAGCAAAGTTGCGTCCATCGAACGTCACCGCGTTGTCTGTGGGATGTCCCCAGAGCAGGGTGAAAGTTTAACAGACATTAGCTTTGTAGGCTATGTTCTTACACCTCATTCCTAATTGGGAGTTGCAGTGAGTTAAAAGACATTGGAGAATGTGGATGTCCAATGGACATTTACAAGAGAGCCAAGAACAACGAATCCATGTTTTTTGTCTCAGTGGATAGCTAAAAGTATTAAACATTTACCTAAATGTCTAAAAAATTCAGTAAATGCATGGAAGACTTGACTAAATTTTTAGCTACGGTGCTTTCCATACATTCATTTTATTTGGGCAGCCTGCCCAAATAGATTTTCCACTGCCCAACAATTCTTTTTTTGTGTTTGGTTTTTTATTTCCCCCCGTCAACAGTTTCTAGTTTACCTCAGTGCAAACGGTGCAAATGCGGTCCCAAATGAAAACTCGTATGTGCAACGGAACTCTGCTTTACTGTAGCATACAATCATAGGATTTCAAGAGAATAATCCAGCTCGCCGATTGCTATTTTGTCCACAAAGTGCAACTTTATATCATAATTAATCCATCCAAGAGATTGTTGTTCCTGTTGATTGCTTGGATGTCACGTCTGGTTATTGTGTTCACCGTACCACAGTATTCTTTTTCCCTGAAGACTGGGGTGACATAGCTCAGGAGGTGAGAGAGGTTGTCTGGCAGTCGGAGGGTTGCCGGTTCGATCCCCCGCCCTGGGCGTGTCGAAGTGTCCCTGAGCAAGACACCTATCCCTTAATTGCTCCCAATGAGCCGATTGGTACCTTGCATGGCAGCCTTTCACCGTTGGTGTGTGAGTGTGTGTGAATGGGTGAATGAGAGGCATCAATTGTAAAGCGCTTTGGATAAAAGCGCTATATAAATGCGGTCTATTTACCATTTACCAAGACTGCTTTACATTCCATGCAAATTAAAGGCTCGTTCAGATCAAAGATTTGCAATGCGACAAGCTGCACCTGGTGACACTCTTTGCAAAACTATGTTTGCAACATTATAAAGCTGACCCATTCACATCAATGCAATGATATGAGATGATGCTTGTGGTTACCATGGCAACAAATCTATCCACTTCCTTGTTTACAGTTACTACCTTGTTGTTTGCCGTTCTCATCTGGAAAATATCTAGGTCAATATAGTGAAAATGGATGAAAGTAGTAGTGATGGTGAGATGTTTGCTGTAGCAGCAGTACCACTAATACAGGCGAGGCTTCATAAGATGTGTGCTGTAGCAGCAGTACCACTAATACAAGCAAGGCTTCGTAAGAGCCGAGCATCCAGCCCTTGGAGGCAGCCACGGGTGCTTCGGTTACCGGTACACAGAGTGTACGGAACTAGATTTACCATCATTTCTTTATGTCACCCGTCTTTTCCCTGAGCTCTGTGAGCACCGAGGAGCATGCTCTTTTAATTAATTACCACAGTGAATTTTTTAGAAAGTATGTTGTCGCCCACGCACACACACACACACACGCACACGCACATACAGATACACACACATGCACACACACACACACACACACCACTGCCCACACCTGCTAAATGTATAAAACATTTACTAAATGTATGAAACATTTAAATATTAAGAAAATGTGCACGCACGTGTCTCTCTAGCAATGCGGTGCTAGTTACAACAAAATGGAAAACATGAAAAATAAATAAATAAAGAAAAGCTTTCTCTGTCAAACTCCAAAAGGACTAGAGTTAAATTCCAGGTGTTGAATATGCATTTGGAGTTTGTCGCTCTTGTCTCTCAACATGAGGACCAAATAAGTGTCAACACCAGCATAACCTCAGAGGGTTCACAGCAAGACGTATACCATTGGCAAGCCTCAAGAAACAGAATGGCCAAGCTAGAGTTAGCTAAAAATGAGAGTTCAGGAGCAGACTGTTATGGACAGATGAGTATGAACCTATACTAAAATGACGGAAAGAGAAAAACCTTTGAAAAATGGTAGTGTTATGGCTTGGGCATGTAGGGCTGCTGCTGGAACTGGCTGACCCGTCTATATCGATGATGCAAGCAAGTGCTGACGGCAGCAACAGGATGAATTCTGACGTTTAGAGAAATGTCTGGTCAGATCCAACCAAATGCCTCAAAACTCATTGGACGGCGCTTCACCTTGCAGCAGGACAATGACCCCAAACACCCTGCTAAAGCAACCAAGGACTTTTTGAAGGCTAAAAGTTGGACTGGCCAAGTCAATCACCTGCATGAAACTGAACATGCGTTTCATTTGCTGAAGACAAGTCTGAAGGCAAAAATCCCCCCCAAAAAAAAAACAGAAAATGAAGATGGCTGCAGTCCAAGCCCGGCAGAGCATCACCAGGAAAGATACCCAGCGTCTGTTGATGTCAGTGGGTCACAGACTTCAGGAAAAGAAATTACAACCAAGTACAAAATACAATTACTTTTCCCATTACTTTTGGTCCCCTAAAGTGGGCGATATATATACCCTTAAATTACAGTAATTTAACCTCTTATTCATTGTTTCAGTTAAAATCTAGTGTGCTTCAGTGCCAAGCCAAAACAACAAAAACTGGGTTGTTGCCCTTAGGGACTGACTATATGTATTTTTCGGATTAAAAATTTCCATGTGTCATTTCAAACAATTCATAAATGTGGGAAAATTGACATTTGTGTCATTAAATGTGAAAAAAAGGGGGTATTTTGGTTAAATGTGGGGAAAAATCTGTGATAAAATAATAGCATTTTGTTTCGCATTTGGCAACCGGGGTACCACATGTAAGACATTTTAAAAAAAAGTTTTTTTTTTCAGTCCCAGAATATTTTAAAAACATTTTTTAGTTTTATTCCTGTTGAAATTGTGAAAGTGCTATATAATACAGCACTGTCTGAACACCTTACAGGGAACCCAGCTGGACCGTTTAAAAATGAAATGATATCCCTAATGAATTGCTGAATCTAGGATTGAGGCTTATAACTTGCCTTGCCACAGAAGTACTCCATATTTAGGATACACGCTTAGGAAGAATGACATTCTAAACTCCACAGAATAATCACATCCCATTTTGTGTTCTGTGAAGTGTGTTTTCTTCATAAAAGCCTTGCTTTGTCGTTGATATTTTTGAATGAAGGAGTTAGAACATAAAAAATTTCCTCACTGCCCTTGACATTGCCAACTCTAGAGGTTGTTTGTTTTAGAAATAGTGGTCCTAGTCTTACGCAAATATAAAATTATCTGATTAGACTGAACTGAATGAGCTCTCACAAACAAACATCACATTTTACTGATTACATCCTACAGTGCACGTGTTCTGCAGCACAGAGATCTGAGGTCTAACTGCGAGACATTCTACAACACAGAGATCTGAACTCTAACTGTGAAACATTCTACAGCACAGAGATCTGAACTGTAACTGAGACATTCTACAGCACAGTGATCTGAGGTCTAACTGTGAGACATTCTACAACACAGAGATCTGAACTCTAACTGTGAGACATTCTACAACACAGAGATCTGAGGTCTAACTGTGAGATATTCTACAGCACCGAGTTCTTAACTGTAACTGTGAGACATTCTACAGCACTTTGTTCTTAACTGTAACTGTGAGACATTGTACAGCACAGAGATCTGTGCTCTAACTGAGACATTCTGCAGCACAGAGATCTGAGGTCTAACTGTGAGAAATTCTACGGCACAGAGATCTGAGTTCTAACTGTGAGACATTCTGCAGCACCAAGTTCTTAACTGTAACTGTGTGCGTGTGTGTGAGAGAGATAGAGAGGAGGGGGGTGCGGGGGGGGGGGGGGGGGGGGGAGAGGTTGTGAAATGCTTCCCCTGCTTTGGCCCTGTACTTTAACCCACTTTTTTTTAAAGGAAATTGGCTTGTTTATGAGAATGCTAAAATCCCGGTAACTGTTTCCCACATGGAGCAGAGGCTTGCAGAGCCCGTTCTGTGGAACATAGTAGAAACCATTATTTATTAATTTATTTATTTATGCGTTCATTTATGTAGAGGGGTTAGCGGCAAGCGAGGCCCCTGGGAGTAGGCGTTGCCCAACCTGCAGTGGGACGGGAATGGTTCGTTCCTTGAACTCGCTTTATTTGCTTTGTTCTGATGCGGACTCTGTTCCGCGTCCTTTGAGCCACGATGGCCACCGTGCGCGGTGGTGGCCTTTGTGTTTACCCTTAATGAGCCTGCTGAAAGAGCGAAACACCCCCCCCCCCCCACCCCCACCCCCACCCCCGTAAGCTACAGCAGGAATGTCTCGCGCTCCTCTATTTTTAAACCCCGCTCCACCAGAGCTCCCTGGTTACACGGGGTTCAGGCCTGGCCTCCCCATACGACGCCCGGACGACACCGTCGTGTCACAGTTAAACTGTCATCGTTCGTTGTGTTTTGTACAGAGGCCTGAATTCACTGCCAACTCGGAAGTTGTTGTTAAATGTTATTACCGTAATAATCGTGCTGGTGAGAGTAGGAGTAGTCATAGCGGTAGTAGTAGCAGTGATATCATTATTATGATTATTTATTGTTTGATATAGCCTAGTAGTAAAACAATGGCTGCTTAGCTTTTAGAGGGGCACTGGGAGTTCTTAATTGGAAGAGTGATGTACTGCAGGGAAGTGCCACAGTTTGAGTTCCGATTTTCGAGCCCTTGACAGAATTCCATTTTGATTTCTGCAGAAAATATGCTGCGCAGTTAACATAGCTAACATAGCATTTCATGTTTTGTTCTATGACATAAATTACACCTAGCTATTGGTATCTCAACTGTGAATTTCGAAGCTGTTATGTGTTTCAAGTTGATAACAAGTTTCTATATTGAAACTACAACAATGGTCGCTTTCCGTCAAACCACCACTTAAGTTTATATACTAGCCCACCAGCAGGCAACAACCATTGTATTTTCATTTTAGCATCTTATTAGCAACATACTTTTTTAAAGCACATAATGACTTCTGAATTCATGGTTGCGATATTAATGGGTGTAAATTATCTCGTAGAACAAAACGTGAAACCCGCTTAGGTTTACGTTAAGCACAGACATTATTTTCTCCAGAAAACGAGAAAATGAAATCCTTACGGGAAAAAAAGCATTGGAAATCTGCCAAGGAAACCCATGGCGGAAGAAACTTTTGGGTTGGCCTACAAAAAGACATCATCACTGTAACACCCTATAGAGAGGAGGATTATGAGGTCATTGCAGTGAAGTACACTCCAGAAGAGAAGTTTCATTGTGAGGTCATAACAGTGAAGTACTCCAGAAGAGAATGGTCATTGTGAGGTCATAGCAGTGAAGTACTCCAGAAGAGAATGGTCATTGTGAGGTCATAGCAGTGAAGTACTCCAGAAGAGAAGGGTCACTTAGATGTCATAGCGGTGAAGTACAGCAGTAGAGCAGGGTCACTGTGGCTGCTATGTCAACATCTCTCCTGTTTCCTTCACGCAGGGGCCAGCATTACCATGGCTATTGTCCTCCTCCTGGTCCTTGCCCTGGTGACAGGGGTCGGATCGCTGGCCTCAACCGCTCCACCGACCACATCACAAGGTAACCCCTAAAAAAACAACAATTACCATCCTGCTTTGCATGCGCTTTGTGGTGCTGGGAGTTCAGTCACAATTTGGTTTTGAGTGTGTGACATTGTTAATTCCTGGAAACACGTAGAGCTGCGTATATCCACTGCACATATAACAACCTTCTACTAAGCACACCGAGGCCTCTTCTCTATTTAAGAATTCTATTTTGTTTAAAAAGTCGATTTGCATTGATTGTGCTCCAAGTTAAATTGGAGCTGTTTGCCGTTGAAAGAATAGCATTTTAAATACTGGCTGAAGATTCAGAGCAAAGCAGAGCTGAGCACATTATGTCTCGGTTTCTGCAAAACAAGCACACAAGGACAAACACAACAAAATTCCTCAAATTAAGAAATACATTCTTGGAATGAGACTTAAATACATACCAGAGTGATTACGGGGTCTGGTTCACTGTATTTTAATATAGAACAAACCAAGCCGGTTTTAAAGTGACAGGGTCGGTCTCTTTTGTAGGCTGTTCTGAAACCACGAACAGCAGAACGCTTTCCGAATTAGTCTCGGCCTGGGGAAAGTGGGTCGGGCACGTTTCCGTATGAGAACCGCTGCGGTGCTCCCACAGTGCCGAACAGCGTTCCCAGTGTTCCTGGCACTGGCCCATGGAAATCTGCGCTTAGATTTATGGCTCAGGTCGAGCTCTTAGTCTACACGTGGGCTCCGGAGGTCGGTGACCTCCTCGGCCTGCGCTTGGGTTGGCACCAAGCCAGCGTCCAGCATTCCCGATGACTGAAAGTCCACTGATAAACTGAGTCGGTACACAGAGTACTCAGTGCGCAGAGGGAGTGTGTAATCTCTAGTAAACATAGGTTTTAGTGTGTAAACTGTAGTACACAGAGGACTCGGTGTGTAATCGTGGGCAGATTTTAGTGTATAATCTGTAGAATCTCAGAGAGCTCAGTGTGTAGTCTGTAGTGCACAGAGATTTTAGTGTGTAATCTGTAGCACACAGAGGGCTCAGTGTGTAGTCTGTAGTGCACAGAGATTTTAGTGTGTAATCTGTAGCACACAGAGGGCTCAGTGTGTAATCTGTAGTACACACCGGGCTGAGTGTGTAATCTGTAGTACACACAGGGCTGAGTGTGTAATCTGTAGTACACACAGGGCTGAGTGTGTAAACTGTAGTACACAGGGCTGAGTGTGTAATCTGTAGTACACAGAGGGCTCAGTGTGTAGTCTGTAGTACATAGGGCTGAGTGTGTAATCTGCAGTACACAGAGGTTTTAGTGTGTAATCTGTAGTGCACAGAGGTGTTAGTGTGTAATCTAGTGCAGGGATATTTTAGCATGCTATCTAGAACACAGAGGGCTCAGTGGGGAAGAGGGGGAGTAGAAAAGTTATTGCCTTTCTTTAACCTCACGATTCCAGTCACACAACATAGGGCAACTTCTGTCGACCACTATTTTATCCTACATTTGGGGGTTATTTTTTAACTCATAGAAAGCGAAGTCCAAACAAGTCCTGAGAGAATCGATTATTATTGAGAGAGAGAGAGAGAGAGATTATTTATAATTATTATAATGCTACTAATTTAATAACGTATAATGTTATTAAATCAATGTATACAGGCACTAAATGTGCAATTAAGATTGGAAAAAACAAAGCAGATTCTTCAGTCAGGGGCATGGAGTGAGACAGGCCTCACTTTTTAACATTTATATTAATGAACTGGCTACAACTTTGGAAAAACCAACTTCCCCTGGTCTCACATTACCGGACAAAGAAATCTAATTTTTTGCTCTGTGCAGATGGTCTAGTTCTACACAGTCATCTTCCAAACAGGGGATGCTGCGGAATCTAGACTCTTTGGAGACCTGGGCCCTTGCTGCAAATAAAAAAAAGACAAAAATAGTGATTTTCCAGAAAAGATTCAGATCTCAGGAAATCAGATGCAATTTTACACTGGGGAAAACAAGTAGGCCTATAGCTCACGCCATAAATTACACATAGCCTAGGTTTAAAGATTAGCTCAACAGGGAGCTTCAACCTGGAATGAACTGAAGGAGATAGCATGCAGGCCATTTTATGCCACAACAAAACAATTTAAAATTGATATACCAATTAGGATTTGGCTCAAAATATTTAAATCAACAATTGAACCAATTGCACTATATGGCAGCGAAGTGTGCGGTCCGCTTACAAAGCAAGATTTTTCTAACTGGGGTAAACACCCAGCTGAAATCCTGCATACAGAGTTCTGTAAAAAATATCCTCCATGTGCAGGGAGAACCACCAATGCATGCAGGGCAGAATTAGGCCAATATCTGCGACTTGTTAACTTCCAAAAAAGACCCAGTAAATTCTGGAAGTGCCTATAAAATGGTGACCCCCCACTCATGCCATTAGGACGCCTTGAACCCCCTCTAACACCATCCAGCTTCAGGACAGCCCCATTCCAGTTACTCCAGTTAGGACCAACCAAACCATAACACATCAAAAACAAAATGACATTACCCATTGGGAAGCTGAAACAGAAAATCTGAGCAAATTGGCACGTCAGCACTTAACCGAGAGTGCACTGTGGCAGACTATCTGACCACGGCGAAAAACCACTAGCTAAGGAAAACATTGACCGAGTACACATTCGGCGAGCACAGCCTGGTGATAAAGATCGGTCGACTCAGGCAGACCTGGCTGCCCAGGCAGGAGAGGCTGTGCTCCCGCTGCAACGAAGAGCAGGTAGAGACAGAGCTGCACTTCCTCATTAAATGTGAGAAGTATGAATAAATTAGTGAACATTTTTTCCCCAAATTCATGACAAAATTCCCAAACGTCTCAAACCTACCTGAATCATAGAAAATTCTAATTCTCCTGGGAGTGGAAAGGTGCTCCCAAAATTTGGTCGCACAATATATATCTACCTGCCACAACCTGAGTGACAGTTGTGACCCTTATAAAATAATAAATTGTGATGAATTGCCATTTGTTGTTTAAATATTATTCTGCATCGAATAATTATTGGTTTACATAGTTGCATGTGTTTGTTTGTTTATAATTCATGACATTGCACTGTAGTTAATGTACATTGCAATGTGTTTTGTGAAGCTTTGGCAGTACATATACTGAAATATGTCATGCCAATAAAGCATTTTGAATTTAATTCAGTTCAATTGAGAGAGCGAGCGAGCGAGAGAGAGAGAGAGAGAGAGAGAGAGAAAGAGAGAGATGGAGAGAGAGAGAGCGAGCGAGCGAGAGAGAGAGAGAGAGAAAGAGAGAGACTGATTTATTGGTTTTATAATCAGAACCTTAGGCTCTCAGAAGCACAGTTCCAGGGACAGTAGCACCTGTTCCAGGCTATTTTTAACCTGCCCTGGACTTCAACCTCTAAGTAGATCACTCTCAAGTGTTTCTGATACCAACTCTGAAAGCATGCTGCTCTGTGCTTATGATCAGACTACAGTATTAATGTCATGATATCCCACTGCATTATTATTTATTATGAATATTATTATTATTATTAGTAGTAGTAGTAGTAGTAGTAGTATTAGTAGTAGTAGTAGTAGTAGTAGTAGCAACAGCAGCAGTGAAATGATGATGCTTTGTTTATTTTTATTGGCTATAATAACAACAACAACAATGTTAACAACCATAAGTGTAGCTGCAAGCAGCAATGTCGGGGGCCAAGCACAGAAGGTGAGCCGCAGAGTGCAATTTCCATCTTTCTAAACAAGTGCTGAAGTTTTGTAACAATTTAGTTGCCTTCACACCACTGTAGTGTTGCTGGGGTGCAGTGAATGCTTCAATGGAAGAGGGAGAAAGGTGGTGTAAAAAGGTTCAGTCCTTTCTTCTTCCCAGCCTGGCGCTTGCACACATATGGTCCTTCTGTTGGTGAAGCACCTGGTCATTTGCCCCTCTGGAGCAAAAGTCCCCCTTTGAGCTGTCGATTTTCCCCCCATTGTTTCCACATAAGCGAATGTATAAACTGGTTTGAAATCTGTGTAAATAAGTGTTTTCTCAGAGAGAGGCTGTGACTTGCAGATCAGGGAGGCTGGGAGCTGTCTCCACGGTGACTTGAGCTCCCTCCGATTGCACAGTCACATACGGGAAACACACAGGCAGCTGGGGCTCAGGGTCGGGCACAGGATCTGTGCACACATCTGTGCGCTAGTGCATTATGGGTACAAAACGTAGTTCCACAGCGGGGTTTGTTATGGGAAACGGAATACGCTCTTCCGAACAGCAAACCTGTAGGGAGCATAACGTTGTGATAGTAACTCAACCAGCAGGTCTGCAGTAACCTTACCACCAGTTTGCTGTTTTTATAATAGTAATTCTGAGAACAAAAAGAATCCTAATAGCTGTCCTGACAGGACAGAGTCGGCGGGAAGCAGAAAGCCGCTACTGCATTTAGCCTCTGCAGACTGTCATTGGCTGTTTTCCTCAGAGAGAAAGCGTCTCTGTTCTGTCATTGGCTGTTTTCTGCAGAGGGGAATCCTCTCCATTCTGTCATTGGGTGTTTTCTGCAGAAAGGAATATCACAGCTGGCTGGATTTGTAGTTTCTGGCCCGTCTTCTCTGAGCGCCCTCTAAAGGTCCCCACTTCACCAGATGTGATTTCTGTTGTGTAACCGAGCGAAGGAGAAACACGCAGCTCTGTCAAATTTACGGCCGCGTGAGTTTATATGGAAAGCAGATGCGAGGGAGGGTCTCTGGTTTGCGTTTTACTCTGTGAGTGGACCGCGGTCGGCGGCCATGTTAGCAGGCGCACCTCCCCGCTGATGCCGAACGGAAGTTTTGTCTCCACTCTCACCGGGCTGTAACGACCGTCTGACCGTCTCCCTGTCTTCCTCCCTCTCTCCTTCTCTTCCTCCCACTTGCCCTCTCTTCCTCCTCCTCTCCCTCTCTTCCTCCCCCTCTCCCTGTCTTCCTCCCCCTCTCCCTCTCTTCCTCCCACTCTTCTTCTCTTCCTCTTGCTCTCCCCGTCTCAGCGCCCCCTGGAGGTCCCCACTTCACCAGCTGTGTCTCCCGGGAGATGGAGACATTCCGCTGTTGGTGGACTGCAGGAAATTTCCAGAACCTATCAGAGCCTGGAGCCCTGAGGGTGTTCTTCCTGAAGAAGTAAGAGAGCAGGCAGCACTGGAGGAAGCACAGGGTTTACCAGAGGGAATGAATATGCAGTGTGGACTGAGAGACCTACATTAACTCCTATTGGTAGTTCATATTAGTGGCCCACATTAGCTGCTATTGCTAGAATCATTTCCTAGGTCATTAGTTCTGACACCAGTGGAGATGATCTTTAGTTCTGACACTAGTGGAGATGATCTTTTGTTCTGACACCGGTGGAGATGATCTTTAGTTCTGAGACCAGTGAAGATGATCTTTAGTTCTGACACCAGTGGAGATGATCTTTAGTTCTGAGACCAGTGGAGATGATCTTTAGTTCTGAGACCAGTAGAGATGATGTTTAGTTCTGACACCAGTGGAGATGATGTTCAGTTCTGACACCAGTGGAGATGATGTTCAGTTCTGAGACCAGTGGAGATGATGTTCAGTTCTGAGACCAGTGGAGATGATCTTTAGTTTAGTGACCAGTTGAGATGACGTTTAGTTCTGACACCAGTGGAGATGATGTTTACCCCTGACACCAGTGGAGATGATGTATACCCCTGAGACCGGTGGAGATGATCTTTAGTTCTGAGACTAGTGGAGATGATCTTTAGTTCTGAGACTAGTGGAGATGATCTTTAGTTCTGAGACCAGTGGAGATGATCTTTAGTTCTGAGACCAGTGGAGATGACGTTTCCTCCTGACTGTTCTCCGCAGTGGATCGCCCAAAGTCTGGCAGGAATGCCCGCAGTACAGCTGGTCCGTGGAGAGCGAGTGCTTCTTCAACAAGACCCACACCTCCATCTGGACGACATACTGCCTCCAGCTGGTCTCGAAGGACAGAGGCGTCACGTATGACAACACATGCTTAAGCGTGGAGAACATAGGTGAGCCCCCGGGCCCTGCACACATCTCCGTTTACCCCGAGGCACATTGGCCTCCGTGTAGGTGGAGGACAGCGGTTAAGAATGTGTGGTTCCGGAAAGTTCTGCGTAAGATAGTGCAGAACACTTCACGATTTGATTTTGGCTCCTTCCACATCGGGCACTTCAGCCTCCAGGAAAAACTAACTCATTTATCAGAGTGATTTATTTAATTGTGATTGATTTAGCTGTAAACTGCTTCTCGTTTTATGATTTAAAAGTGATTGACATGTATGCGTCGTCGATGCTTTGCGCCTCAGTGCACCCGGACCCCCCCGTGGGCCTGAATTGGACCCTCCTGAATGTCAGCCAGTCCGCGTTGCACTTCGACGCCGTGGTACACTGGAAGCCGCCATCCTCGGCTGACGTGGAGAAGGGGTGGATGACCCTGGTGTACGAGGTGCAGTACCGCGAGAAGACTAGCCCGCACTGGAACACGGTGAGTGCTACCAGTCTCCAGCACCTTCAGTGAAACTAAGTGCTAAATTCAGTGAAGCTAAGTGCTAAATTCAGTGAAGCTAAGTGCTAAATTCAGTGAAGCTGAGTGCTAAATTCAGTAAAGCTAAGTGCTAAATTCAGTGAAGCTAAGTGCTAAATTCTGTAAAGCTAAGTGCTAAATTCAGCGAAGCTAAGTGCTAAATTCAGTAAAGCTAAGTGCTAAATTCAGTGAAGCTAAGTGCTAAATTCAGTGAAGCTAAGTGCTAAATTCAGTAAAGCTAAGTGCTAAATTCAGTGAAGCTAAGTGAAGCTAAGTGCTAAATTCTGTAAAGCTAAGTGCTAAATTCAGCGAAGCTAAGTGCTAAATTCAGTAAAGCTAAGTGCTAAATTCAGTGAAGCTAAGTGCTAAATTCAGTGAAGCTAAGTGCTAAATTCAGTAAAGCTAAGTGCTAAATTCAGTGAAGCTAAGTGAAGCTAAGTGCAAATTCTGTAAAGCTAAGTGCTAAATTCAGTGAAGCTAAGTGCTAAATTCAGCACTTAGCGATACCAGCACTGTGGCATGCCGCCAGGCGGGGGTCAGATGTGCCGTGTGAAAAATGCTTTTAAAAAAAATGTGAAAGTTCAAATGAATTTAAAACATTTTAATGAACAAAAAACCCATTCACAAAACCAAAGGTAAATGTCATTAAAATGGAGACCGCTGAATTAAAACCCTGAAAGAACACTTAGGCCTGCTGTTGAAATGTCACATCGACGTCAGTAAGTCGCTCGCATTTGAGAGTGCGTGTGTCATGAAATTCTTGAAATTTGGATAGTGTGCCGTGGAAGGAAAATAGTTTGGAAATGCTGGTAGTGTTTTTTATGTGTTTTGTGTAGAGTGATGACTTTACTTTTTGCGTAATGTTTTTGTGTGAGGTGTGTAGAGTGATGATTTTACGTGTTGCGTGATGTTTTTACGTGTGTTGTACAGAGTGATGATTTTATGTTGCGTAATGCTTTTATGTGTGTTAAAAACATAAAAGCATATGTGTGTAGAGATGATTTTGTGTGCACTGTTTGCTTAGTTTAAGCGCGTGTTGTATAGTAATAATTTTGCATGTGTTGTGCTATGTGCTGGTTTAGTTGGATTAGTTTAAGCGCGTGTTGCGTAGCGATTATTTTGCGTGTGTTGTGCGAAGCGGTGGTTGAGTTGGCTCGGTTTCGGCACGCGGTGCGGGTGATTTTTTTGTAAATGCGTGATTTCCGCGGTGCGCTGATTTTTCCGGTTCTCTCCTGCAGCTGGACTGGGAGAAGAGCTCGTCTCATTCGCTATACGGCCTGCGCGTCAACACTGAGTACGAGGCGAGGGTCCGGTGCAAGATGCTGTCGTTCGTCAATGCCGGCGAATTCAGCGAGCCCATCTTCATTTCCCTCCCAAGGATACACACTAAAGGTGAGTACGGTCCGGCAGTAGGGGGAAAGGTGTGTGTGTGTGTGTGTGTGTGTGTGTGTGTGTGTTTGTGTGAGTGTGTCTGTGTGTGGTATCTGTGTAACCATATATGTTTCATGCTGTCTGTGTGTGAAGCACTTTTCACACCAAAGGACATAAAAAAAGCACAGCCAAAATACCCCCCCTCTGAGAGGCTAAGTTATTGGGTACTCTGTGGCCACATGACACTAATGTAGAGCAGAGGGTGCATTTGTTTTTTTCATTCAAAGAGTCAGTCAGTTGTCCGGACAGACTTGTTACTATGTGAGCCTTTTTTTTCTGTGGCGCCCCTCAGATGCTTTGTAATACCGCCGCTGGTGTGAAATACAGGGTGGATTAATAAACTTACCGTAAACGGTAACAGTGGAATTCCACTATGGCAAATTGTTTTCATCCAAAAAGTTTCAAATTCAAAATTTACACTTATATGTGTAACATGTTTTGAATGTGGTACATTATCAGTAATGTTCCGCACAGTCACTGCCCATAACAATTAAATGTGCTGTAGTTTAGCTTGCAGCCCTAGGAATACTTAAACAGTTGAAAAACCTGTTCTGTTTTTCAGAGTCGAAGATTCCTGTAGTGGTCCTCCTCATTTTTGGAACGGTGGGGGTTGGAGCCCTGCTCCTGCTGATCATCTACTCTCAACAGCAGAGGTAGGTGTTAACTGCTTACACTAGTGGCATAGTGGCACTAGTAGCAGTAGCAGTAGCACTGGTAGGCACTGGGGTTAAATTAATTCAGTGAGCACCTACAGATTCAGTCTTTCTCACTGGCCAGCGTTGGTCTCACAGTGGTGCTTTTTCATTGGACAGCACTGGTCTCACAGTGGTGCATTGTCATTTGCCAGTACTGGTGTCAGAGTGGTGCATTCTCATTGGCCAGTGCTGGTCTCACTGGGTGTCTTATCCTCTATAACTCCTCCCTTCTTGCCAGGCTGATGGTGATTTTCCTGCCCCCTGTACCCGCCCCCAAAATCAAAGGGATTGACTCAGAGCTGCTGAAGGTACTTTTCCTGCTGAACCACAACATGACCACTGAACATACCGTTTAAACACAGTCTGACCACTGAACACCAGTTAAACACAATCTGACCACTGAACACCAGTTAAACACAATCTGGCTGCTGAACATACTGCTTTAGTCATAGGCAGAGAGAAAGTCATAAGTATGTAAACAGGTATGTGAATATGAAATATGTCACTCCACGTGTAAGACCAAATATGACAATATAAAGTACCGTGTGATCTCAAAGTTTTCAGTGTGAAGCGTATCTGTGAATAGTATGTTCCTATGGTAACATCCCCCCTCTCCCCTCCCCCAATAGAAAGGCAAATTTGACCAGCTGAGCTCCATACTGAACAGCCACCACATGTACAAGCCGGACGTGGCCTTGGAGGACCCCTGGGTGGAGCACATCGAGCTGGACTTCGACGAAATGGGAGAGAGGGAGGAGCACTGGGACACCCAGAGCCTCCTGCAGCCGGCCCCGCCCACTCCTTACGACCCCTCCCTCAGGGACGACGACTCGGGCCGAGCCAGCTGCTGCGACCCGGACCTGCCCGACCCGGACACCCCTCTCCCGAGCCCCGCCCTCTCCGCCCCCCGCCTCCTCTCCCCCCCGCGGGCGGGCAGGGACTTCTACACCCAGGTGGGAGAGGTGACCCAGGCGGGCGTGGTGGTTCTGGCATCCGGGATGGGCCCAACGAAGGAGGAGGAGGAAGAGGAGCTGAAGAAGAAGAAGATGTTCCAGCTGGTGGTGGGGACCCCGGCGGGGGGCGGGTACACCTCGGAGGACGACGCCAGGCGGTTTAGCGGTAACCCCGCCCCCACCTTGGACTACACCCTGGTGAAGGACGTCGGTGACCAGCGCAGCCTCCTCCTCAACCTCGCACCGCCTGACCCCGCCCACACCAAGCCCCTCCCCCTTGCATGCTCAGCCCAAGTAGGTCCTGCCCCTACTAAGCCCCTCCCCCTGCCCGCTGGCTACCTAACCCCTGACCTGCTGGCCAGCATGTCACCGTGATTGGCCCCAGGGGGTAACGAGCACACGGGGTCTGAGTTACCGGGCGAACTCTGGGCGTGAGGCCCAATTCATTTTTTTGGGGAATGCGTGTAAAAGTTCAAAAAGGGACACCCGCCACCTTAACTGGAGGATAAAGCTTACCAGTGTTATTGACTACGAGCCTGATTAAATGTGACATTCATGGAGATACACATGTTTACTGAGAATGCCGCACAGTATTCACCCCGTGACACCCCCAGGCTGTCACCACCTACGACACCCTGTTCCACGGCAGTGACAGCACCCTGTTCCGTGAGAGTCACTGACACACTACACCAGCCCGTTCCGTGGCAGTCAGTGATACACTACACCGTCCTGTTCCGTGACAACCAGCGACACACCACCCTACTGCCCTGCTCAAGGTCACATTACATGCTGCTATGCTGAAGTCCGCCAACACGTTTAAAATTAAAAGTTTACTCCGAAGCGCACTGAGGTGAACCCCGCTCAGTGCAACAGTAGTAAGCTGATCCACTGACTAATGTGACTTCTGAATTATAATGGTACAAAGCATATTCTCTCATATGAACCGTGATATTGGCTTAAAACACTAATAAGCTTGCGCAGTTACGAACGCGAGCATTGAAATTGCCTCAGCAGTAGTACGCTTATTCACAGATTAATCTGGACTTATGAAGGATGTAAACTAAGTGAACTACTTGTATCAACTCCTGTATCCTTGGCCTTTTTCGAAGGGAGCCTGGAGCAGCTAGTCTTGGATTGTGTGTGCTTTGTGTAAAAATGGTTACATCATATCCACTTGAGACTTCTAAAGAACACGACGTGCGGTTTAGGCTGCTGATTCACCCCAAGGGTGTTTAGCTGTGTGCTGAAGACTCCTGCCTTAATTGCGCTCCTACAAAGCCTTTTATTCCTGTGTATACGTGAATATCAGTAGAGATAGCGGTCCAAAGGTGAAGTCGCCAGAGTTCAGAGAAAATACAGATGGATGTTCTTTCAGCCACTCTAGCATAACTACAGTATTTAGCAAAATGCCACAAAACACACACACATGCATTTACAAAATTGTGTGTGATGAACATGTATGTTTTACAGCTAACCCTCAGGATGTTATGATGGGCTTAGATATGCCTGAATCTAATTATAGCACATTCAGTATTAACCACTTGGGAAACAGATTTTTGTATTTGTGCGATTCTGTGTAAAGGGTGCCAAAACTTTAAACCCAAAGTATGTATTTCTTTATTCCACATATTATGATGGCTGTTACAGAAGAGTGTGGAAAACAGAAACTTGTGTGTATGATATATAAACAGCATGCTAAATGGAAGTTCGCCTGTAAAATGTAAGCTGCTTGCTCATAGGGAAAACTGTTTCCTTTTCAGTGTCTCCTCGCTGATGCCATGATTTGTCTGACAGTGTAAGAAGCCGTTCCTCTCTAGCTTTAATTTTACTCAGAGTCCAGATGGTGCATCCTTCTGGCTAGCACTTTTAATGGTCAACAGATTTCAGTTTCTAACTTTTTTCTTTTGTTGCTTCTGCTTTTGTATCGAGAGCATAAGATAACATTTTTGTCTGCTGACGGTTGACGACTATGTTAGTTATGCAGTGTCCAGTTTTGAAATATCACAGTACGTTATGTGTCAGCCCCACCAGCTCAAGTCATCCAAATGTGCAAGCTATTGGATGAATTATTGAGGGGGAAGGCATTGTGAAAATAGTGTATTTTTTGTGACAAAAGTAATTATAAATACAGTAAAAATACACCAAATAAAAGTCTAATTATCTCCTATTTTTTGATTAAGCCCAGTTTTTACCTACACGTTCATAACAAGCCTTTACATGGGTGATGCACAATGAACTTAGTTCTTTACATAGGATGTACCGTACCACACCATGGAGACAACTCTCTACATGAGAGATGTACTATAAGGATGGTTCTTTGCACAGGAGATGCACCATGAAGCCAACTTTTTTCATTGAAGCTACACTAAATTTCCACGAGAGATGTACTATGAAGTCAGTTCTTTTCACAGGAGATGAACGCAAAATAAAAAGTGTCCTCATTTCAGCTCTGTTGCAGCGTGTCCTTCTCACCAATTCTGCAAGTCATTGTCTCTCCAAAGAAAGACCTTATTGGACCTAAATGGCCTTATTTCAAAATACCTAAGAAGGGAAAAACCGGCAATGGCCTCTGCTGGTTTTATATTTTTTTAGATTGTGTGTGGTGGTATTTATATTGAAATGTCTTAAAATGTAGTAAACTTGTGATACAGTATAGGCTATGTGAAGTACAGTATATGTGAACCACCACGTATGACTTAATGTACCACATTAACAGAAGTCAAAGGCATACTATGCAGGATTTTTTTTTTGCCTTGCTGTGGTCCTGTTCCATCTACAATCCCGCCCACTCAATCCAAGTACCTGACTGAGTCACTCACACACTGGTTCATTAGAAACTACTGGTAAATTTCTCCCATCAGTTACTCGGGCCAACATTAAATTGTCTGGTCGGGACCACGAATCGGACATGTACAAATAATTTGAAAACCGGACATTCCGGTCAAAAATCCGGACGTGTGGCACCCTAGCTGGATACCTAGGTGATGTAACTTACATGTCCAATGGAAAACAAGCCAACTCCATGTCGCTTTTCAACCCCTTGGCGAACTTCAGCTGACACCACCCAGGAAAAGCAATTGCAAGTTTATATCGAATGAGTCCTGCTGTCTGCTTTTCTTTTTGCTTTGCTCAATCTGGGACATTACAACTGCTAGCGAGCTAGCACAAACCACAAATCTGATCCCAAACCACAGGCTCTGTAGCTACACCCACCCCTCCCCACACAGAAAAGACATCCATGCCCAGAAACATCCCAAACACATTTTAGAATAACGAATACAGGTAAAGGTGTATGAATTCAATGAAGGTGCATGAAGACAGATTGCCAGTGCATCATAGATATGCCTTAGCATGGTTATTTAATAATACTTTCAAGGTAAAAATCCTGCATAGTATGCCTTTAATGTTGCTCATTATTAAGCTTTCGGGTTTACATTTATACCTGAATATACACTGTGTATTTAAAAAATCACAATATTTGTAATTACAGTTTTCTTTTAAGTAAATTTAAATCTTTTTTTTCTGGCAGTGTAATGTTTTCTCTCAGGCATAACGTGCTGTGTAGATGTAGAACCTTAATTTTGTATTGAAAAATAAGCTACTTTTTTAAATGTCATTTTTACCTGCTGGTACTTCGTAGATATTTTTGTTGTATATGGAACCCATGTGGAAATAAAGTGTATGCTGAAGCAAAGTATTTTATATTTTAGCAGACTTTAACAGTGCAATTGAAGTTCATATAATGCTTAAATTTGCTGAAGTACAGCTGGTGTTAGAGCTTTCTGCATGTGTGCTTTGGCCTGTGACTAACCTTGCTGGTGGAATCTGTAACCCTTTATACTGGTCTTGCCAAAATAGATAACATGCAGAAAATGTCATTTCTGGTCATAATTTTTCTAACGGGCAAGGCATGAGTGTTTAACTGTTGCATGTGAACAGCTCCAAGTTTTTGTGCAAATACATGAACTTTGTCCTTCTAAATAGACAGCCTGTGAATTGGCAGTTGCCAACCATCTGTTATTCCAGTGGAGATTATGCATGAAGATCTTTTTTTTTCTTTCTTATTTTTCACTCAAAATATGAGAACTCAAGCAGTTGTAATCCTTAGATACACATTAAGCATTGTTGTCTTTTACATGGACAGTAAGAAACAATCTTTTTTAATGTGTGTTTATACATAGCTGTATATCCCAATGACACCATGGTAGCCATTGAATTATGCAGACCATATATGTAGCAGGGTATGATTTTATGAAATCTTGCATTTTGCTGCTACGTTTCATAATACTGCTATACTACTATTTTAAAAATGTTGGAACTGAAAATACATGTGCTTTTATTTGTCACTTTCATGATACAAATGTTGTTAGTGGGGATGTGACTCTACAGATAGGTTAGATCTGGACCTCAGTCCAACCACGACCCCCAACGGGTCAACCCCTTGGGCATAATTTTTACGATGTTTCTTTCTGGCTTTCACTTGCAATGTGAAATTATGCATCAACACATGCTATTGCCCAAAACTCTGTGGGGTCTTTCCTGACTTCTGCCCTGTTTCCGTGGTGTTTAAAGATCACATGGAATCTAATAATTAAATGTATTTTTTGTTGTTTTCTGTTTCTCCTTGTTTTGTGTGATCTTTGTTTCTGCAATCATCCATGGAGCTTGCAGTTCATAAACTTCTGATAAACTGAGTTGTATTCATGTATCAGTAGTGAGATATAACCATTGTCATTTCTTTACATTAATTTTAAGCTTAAGATTTACATTAATAATGTTCAGGTGTGACCTCATTAAAATCAGATTATACTACTCACTGGATCTAATTTATTCTGTTAAATGGAGATAAATCTGGCCACCATAGCCTCAAACATCCATTTCCTGAATCACTAGTGTTCTTACATTGTGCTCATTTGAACAGTAACAGCAGGGGACAGATCTCATGTCCCAGCTAGTCTCCTGCAACACCGCCTGGTCTGTCTGATCCACAGTCTGATCCCCGTTCTCAGGATCCTGCCGTTGGATTACCCCTGAGCCAGGCTTGCTAACTGCAATTTGTTCCATGTTACTGTGTCATCGTAGTTTACATAGTTAATTTAAAAAATCCGTGAAGCCAAGTCGGCCATTAAAATTGGGGTGAAGAGGAATCTCTTAAGTAAAAAACTAACGCCTCTTTGGAGCAATGTGCCGTTTTGCTACTCACTACCTCCTTCCTGACGAAACTGGGGCTCGCAGAAGAATTTCCTTGTGCGGAAGCGACCAGTGGGGCTCGGGAAGGGATAACTACGCGAGGGGAGTTGTAGATAAAGAGCGACACCTGCGGTCAATAAAGGGTAGCAACATAGGCCTAAGTATTGATCTGAAGGACACTGGACACACTCAGTGTACGTTTATTCATCTACGTATTATGAACGTTCATAACGGCCCTCCGCGTGCGGGACAAGTGGGGCTGAACCAAGGGACTGACTAGCGGCACGAGTACAGCAAACCTGCAAATTACTTAACGGAAATTTTCTTTATTTTCGTTTAATATGGCGTCACACGTCGCTTAAAGTTCATTTGTGAGAAATGAAGAAGTCCACAGCTGTGAATTTGGACAAACTATTGGAAGACTTCTGTCAGACAGAGCAGGTAAATGTTAGACAACTTTACACGGCTAATTTAGATTAGCCATCCGCCAGGGCTTTAACGTTAGCTAATGTGGAAGACGGTAATTGTTATGAAATTAGAGACGATTATTATCAATAGTCATTTGCGTACATTCACTGAATTGTGCAATAATCATTTCATATGTCGTAATGCGTATAGGCCTGTTTAAATTATATACGTAGATGTTTGTTAGTTGCCTTCTAATACAGGAAACCGTACATAAAAAAAGAAGTAGCCTACCTGTTCAGATAATTCATTTGAAACGTACATTGAGGGAAATAGGCCAGATAAACAGCGATGTTCTTTCTCAAAACAGAAGATGACAGATATGACAGCAAAGAACAGTCTGCTAGAGATGAAATTAAATGAGACCAGTCGGATGTTGACGCTAAAACAGACAAAAGAGAAGTATTTGCGGGAAGGTAGGATAGCAGGCCAGGCCCTTCTGCCACATGTCATCTCTAATTCCTCCTGTGGTTACTGAAGATATGTTCTCATTAGTGTAGCCAAGACAAGCTGGCCCGAACTATTTGGTTCTCTGTTGTTATTTCCACTGTTAAATTTGCACGTTGAGCAGTCTGCACAGTTATGCTGGTGAGGCAAAATAGTAGTTTAAGACAAAACGGCAATGGCCTTAAAAAAAACTGCTGACTGTGGCAGCGCTATGGTAGCAATTTGAGTCTGTTCCAGCCTCAACACCAGAGCTAAGATCAACAAACCCAACCAAAACATCCGTCCATTGTCAGTACACAGTGGATATAGCTTGAAATGCTGCTGCTACCGTCTTTCTCTTGCGCCGTGCGGATACGGGCCGCAGTAACGCTTGAATGTTGAAATAATTGTCTGGGTTGTTTGAGATACTTTCGTATATGTTTTTGCTCGTTGTTATTCGGTTAACTGTGCAAAGCATTACTGAGAAGAACTGAGTGTCCCTGTTTTTTTATGTCACTGGCTGCAGAACGAGACGAACTGCTGCAGGCTGTTATTGGACTCGAGCACACCATAAAGCAGCAGTGTGACCTGAGGGGTAGGTCTCTCTCCACCGGGGGAGTGCGGGTCTCTCCTCACCTCGCGGCAGCAGCGTAGGTCTCTCCTGACGAGGGTTGCCAGATTTAGAATTGTCAAAATCAGCATGCACAGCTGCATGGGTAATCGCGGACTGTCGGACCAGGGGGCGTCCCCCTCGGAACCAACTTCTGACCAAGTAATTAACGCGCAAATTCATTACGAACTACCGGTAAATTTCTTCAATCAAAATGTACTCGAACCAATTACTCAGTTACATTGACCACGAACAGGACCTGTACAAATAATTTGGAAAACCGGACATTTTGATGTCCAAACAGAAGTCTGGCAACCATACTCCTGACCTTGCCACAGAAGTGAACATCTCCCCTCACGACTAAACAGCATACAATTTTAGTGCACCGCACACCATACTTAGAGTGAAATGACTCTCCCCTTGTCGAACATTAACGGTGCAGTCTTCTCTTCACCACACAATATCAGTGTAGGTCTCCTCTGACCATAAAACAGCAGTGTAACCTGAGGGTTAGGTCTCTTTCAACACATTCAACAGCAGTGTGTGTCTCTTGCCATACCACAGCGGTTCTGTCTTTTATAGTACAGCCACACATAGGTTTCAATTAACAGAGCCACCAGTTCTTCTTTTTTTGTCTTCTATCATTATTATTATTAGTAATAATAGTAATAATAATCCCCCCCCCCCCTCACCCATAGTGTTTATTTGATAGGCCAGATCAAACACATACATCCCTTTCTGGCAGTTCTCATTCTACACATCTACACAATGTAAATCTCCAGATTAACTTATGCTATTTCATCTTACATTGCATTTCATCTTTTCATATCACATTAATTTTTAATTTCATCTTAAAAACAAACAGGACAGTTCGTTTTTACCTTTTTCAAAGAAATGAACAAAGTCATCTACCGTAGATTTTTCGGTCAGTCAAGCATTCTTTAAAGGTTGATTTAGCTGATATCAGGAAGTCATTTTTCCACAGTGAATATGGTAACACACGGGGTAGCTGTCAGGGCGTGCCATAGAACCAGGAACCCACGGGCTGTTCGGGATCAGGCTGAACACGCCACTCGATGCTGTGCTCATTAAATAACATGATGAGCCCGAATGGGCTGAATGGCTGGTTCTCTTTATCATTTCTCTCTTTCTCCCAGTGGAAAATGAAGAACTGAAAAAGTCCATCAGCGACCTGGAGAGAGACAATTATTCCAAACTGCAGGTGGGGCGAAAAGCAACATCAGAGCATCAAATGTGCTGTTTTTTTATCTGCGTGTCCCAGATAGAAGTGCAACGTTTAAAACACATGGCATGGTGTTACGGCTGCTCTCTCTGGACTTTTTTATGGTTGTGTTGCGGTTGTTTACTGGTTTATCTGTGGTTGTTCTGAGATCGTTCTATTTGGTGGTCTAAGATTTATATGGCAGTGCTGTGATTGTTGTGCGATGACCGTGTGTGGTTGTTACCTAATTGTTGTTGATGACCGTGTGTGGTTGTTGCCTAATTGTTGTGTGATGCCCGCGTGTGGCTGACCCCAGGACAGTGCTGCTAGCATAGAGGGGCTGCAGATGGAGATGGCAGCACAGGTAGCAGAGCACCAGAGCGACGCTGCGGAAGTTCGGGGGCAGCTCCAGAGCAAACGTGAGCCCAATGAATCTCCTACCCCAACCACTGTACCTACGGAGCACCAGTGTGACTGCACTGCATGGAAACCCACTTAATTACATAATATTAACCAATCACCCAGCTATAACACTTACACCCTGCTAATAATACAGAACCCCATCAATAAAGCATTCACCCTGCTAATTACACTTTCACCTTTTTATAAACCATTAACCCAGCAATGAACCATTCAGCCTGTTAATTACACTTTCACCCTTTTACAAATCATTAACCCAGCAATGAACCATTCAGCCAGTTAGTGACATTCACCCAGCGATGAGCTATTCACCCTGTTATCACACTCACTGTTAAAGATAGTCACCCTTTCACAGACAGCTATCGCACATTCAGCCTTTCACTCAGTCCAGCTCACGCTGGTTGCGTTTAAACAGTGGAGGCTAAAGAGAGGGAGATGGAGGAGGCCCTGCAGACGAAGGAGGCAGAACTGGAGCAGATGAGGAAGAGGATGAAGGAGCAAGAGAAAGAAAAACAGAAAGAGATCATAAAATTACAGATGGAGGTACTGACACATAAAACATGGAAATGTGGAAAATGAGGAAGTCGCTTTTCGGTGTGTTTGTTGACCTTACTAGGTGAGGGTAAATATGGGATGTGTAGTTCAACGCTGAGCTGTGATGAATACGGGTGTGTCTGGTTGGCAGTTCAGTGCTAAGCTTGCGAGGGCCCAGACCACCTCCGTGAAAGTACAGCAGCAGCCAGTGGCATCTTGCCCCCTGCCACAGGACCTCTACAAACGCGTGAGTGAAGGTTACCCTGCCACACCCTCTTTACTGGCCCCTCCCATTCCACCGTGTCACATTCCCGCCTTCCAAAGTTGCCACCCCTTTCACTATGTCACAGTCTAACCCTCCTTTGTCTCCTCCCCCTTTTATTCTGTCACAGTCCCACACTCCTGAGTCTCCTCCCCTTTTTACTCTGTCACAGTACCACACTCCTGAGTCTCCTCCCCTTTTACTCTGTCACAGTCCCACACTCCTGAGCCTGTCTCCCTTCCTCTCCTGTCCATGTAATTGATAGTGTCGTTCATAATCCAGTTAAAGTAATTTCTACCGAGTGATGCATTACTGGTAGAGTGGGACCTGGAGCCAGAACTGGAAGTGTGTCTGTGTGTGTGTGTGTGTGTGTGTGTGTGTGTGTGTGTGTAACTGCACTGTATGTGTGCGTGTGCATGTGTGTAACTGGCCTGTGTGTGTGTGACTGCTCTGTGTGTATGTGTGTGTGTGTGACTGAATGTGTGTGTGTGTGTGTGTGTAACTGATTTGTGTGTGTGTGTAACTGCCTGTATGTGTGTGTGTGCATGTGTGTAACTGGCCTGTGTGTGTGTGACTGCTCTGTGTGTGTGTGTGTGTGTGTGTAACTGCTTTGTGTGTGTAACTGCCTGTATGTGTGTGTGTGCTTGTGTGTAACTGGCCTGTGTGTGTGTGTATATATATGTAACTGCGTGTGTGTGTTGCAGAAGCTGCAATTCATACAGGAGCAGAGTCAGAGGGAGGTGGAGGCTCTGAGGCAGAGAGTGAAGGAGCTGGAGCAGAAGAGCAACAGCAGCTTCACTGAGTGCCGTCTGAAGAGGAAGAAACTCTGAGAGCCATCAGCCTGCTTTCTGCACGCAGCTGAACAGCAGAGCCGCTAGCCTGTGTGTCTGCACAGAGCTTAACAGACCTGTGTTTCTGCACACAGCTTAACAACACAGCTATTAGCCTGTGCTTCTGCACAGAGCTTAACAGCACAGCCATTAGTCTGTGTCTGCACACAGCATAACAGCACAGCCGTTAGCCTGTGTTTCTGCACACAGGTTAACAGCACAGCCATTAGTGTCTGCACAGAGCTTAACAGCACAGCCGTTAGCCTGTGTGTCTGGACACAGCTGAACAGTACAGCCGTTAGCTTGTGTGTCTGCACAGAGCTTAACAGCACAGCCGTTAGCCTGTGTGTCTGCACAGAGTTTAACAGCACAGCCGTTAGCCTGTGTTTCTGCACACAGCTTAACAGCACAGCCATTAGCCTGTGTGTCTGCACAGAGCATAACAGCACAGCCATTATAATGCCTGTGTGTCTGTACGGAGCTTAACAGCACAGCCGTTAGCCCGTGTGTCTGTACAGAGCTTAACAGCACAGCCGTTAGCCTGTGTTTCAGCACACAGCTTAACAGCAAAGCCATTAGCCTGTGTGTCTGCACAGGGCTTAACAGCACAGCCGTTAGCCTGTGTGTCTGCACACAGCTTAACAGCACATCCGTTAGCCTGTCTGTCTGCACAGAGCTGAACAGCAGAGCTATTAGCCTGAGTTTAACAGGCATGTGTTTCTGCACCGATAAAAATCACAGTCGTCAGCCTGTGTTCCTGTACATTCAGAGTTTAATAGCACAGCCTTCAGTCTGTATTTCTGCACACTTTAATAAAACAGTATGTCTAAGATCTAGTTCATAAGGAACGGAAACTGTTTTCATGTTCATTGCCCTGTTGTGAGGCACTACTGGTAGCGTCCTTTGTTTGATAATTGTCCTGCACTTGCCCATGAATATTCAGCAGAGCTAGCAGGCCTGCTAAATGTGTTAAGGACAGCCTATAACAAACCAATTTCTTGTACGCATCACTGCATCTGCCACAGTGTTACCTTTGGCTTTGGATACTTCACACAAAATCCTCTATAAAAACTGAGTGTCTCATTCATTAATCCCAGACCTTGGGAGAAGCGGTCTTTTCAGGAGCTGTGTGTTTAGTCTCCGTCTCTGAATTGACTCTATAATGCAGCATAAACATCCTGCCACAGCAGCCTTGTAAGCCTTGCCCTGGGTAACAGGATAACAAACGCATACGCGTAGGGTTTTTAACTAATGGACACACCTCACCTAACGCAAACCTGTAACGACAGAGCGGTATTTTGCCTGTCATCAGACACATGAACCCTGAAGTACGGATTGTGCCTGACACGGCCTCGGGGCTGGAGAACATCCCCGCCCGAATGCACGTCCGACACCGGCTCAGGCCTCTCTGCCAACTCCAATCTGTGGATAAGCGGCCAGAGAGAATCAAAGGCTTTTTGAGCGCGGTTGAGAGCGTGACCCCGGCCAAGCTGATTGGCCGCCACTCGCCGGAGGTGACTGTGGACGGGGGCGATTAGGTTAAGTAACGGTTTTAGCTCGCGTCCAGAAGGTCAGGGCAGCAGCCCTCGTTTAACAGCGGTGGAGTAACGGAATTACAATCGACCTGTCCCTGTTGACGCGGGGTCGTCGTTCTCCACGGCGACGAGACCGGCTGGCGGTCTGGAAGACTTCCCTCGCTCCGTGCTGTGCCCCGGGAAGTCACGTGACACCGTGTCACCTGGCAACAGGACATGGGGAGAGTTCTCCCCGTCGGCGCGTTCTGAAAGCGGCCAGTCAGATGCGGCTCTGACGTCCGCTCTTCAAGGTTGACGCCGCAGAGCTCGGCTCGTACCGTTCCCACAATGCACTCTGAGTCTAGTGAGCCGCGATACATTGTCCTGCATTTCTGTTCCCGTGTGCTTGCGCTGTTTAATTCAGGGATAAGGGGATCTGCAGTGACCTAAACTGCTTTCATCGTATGTTAGTAAAGCTTGACTGACATCTCCTGCTCTGTGTTGTGAAACTGAGCCCTAAATGTTCTGACTGTATAATCTGGCTAATATTTTTTCTGTGTTTATTTTAATATTATCTGCTTCAGCTGGTAATATTTTGCTTTAAAAAAAACTGAGAAACAGCCATGCTATAAATTTAGAAATGATACACAGAAATCAGTTTTCTCGTGTTATTGTGTTTCTGGTTTTCTTCGAAAATCCCTGGTTGTTTCATGATTTTCACTTTTATGATTTTTCAGTTCTCACTTGTGAAAGGGAGTTTTCCTTCAGTTGAGCTGATTAATAAGGCCATCTGCTGGTTGCGTTTAAGTGGACAGGCTCTCTATCCTCCTGTCTGTTCTTTAGCAGGCACATGCGGCACAGGCAGTATTAAAGAGATTCATGGTCGCGTGGTGTCCGTGTGGTCATGTGCGGTTCCACACGGTAACACGCCCTACAGCCACAGCAAAGCCCTTCCTCTCTCTGAACTGGAGCACCAAGTGACCCACCCAATAAGCTCTGTGCTCAGTCTCACCCACCCAATCACCACTGTACTCAAACCAGACCTGGGTCAAATACGTATTTGTTTTGGATTCAAATACTTTTCTGTGCTCTGTTGATCTTGCCTGGTGTAATTGAGCCTGCCAGTATTCCCAGAAGGCAGGGTTTGCACTTTTTGAGAGTATTTCATTGGTTACAATACACCAGACGAGATCAGTAACACATAGAAAAGTATTTGAATCCAAAGGAAATACGTATTTTACCCAGGTCTGACTCAAACCGACCCACCCAATCACAGCTGTACTCAAACCAACCCACCCAATCACCACTGTACTCAAACCAATCCACCGAATCACCACTGTACTCAAACCGACCCACCCAATCACCACTGTACTCAAACCAGGCCTGGGTCAAATACGTATTTGTTTTGGATTCACATACTTTTCTGTGCTCTGTTGATCTTGCCTGGTGTAATTGAGTCTGTCAATATGACCAGAAGGCAGGGTTCGCACTTTTTGAGAGTATTTCATTGGTTACAATACACCAGACAAGATCAGTAACGCATAGAAAAATATTTGAATCCAAAGCAAATATGTATTTTACCCAGGTCTGACTCAAACCAACCCACCCAATCATAGCTGTTCTCAAACCAACCCACCCAATTACTACTGTACTCAAACCAACCCACCCAATCACCACTGTACTCAAACCAGCCCACCCAATCACAGCTGTACTCAAAAAAACCACCCAATCAACACCGTACTCAAACCAACCCACCCAATCACGACTGTACTCAAAAAAACCACCCAATCACCACCGTACTCAAACCAACCCACCCAATCACGACTGTACTCAAACCAAACCACCCAATCACCACTGTACTCAAACTGACCCACCCAATCACCACTGTACTCAAACTAACCCACCCAATCACCACTGTACTCAAACCGACCCACTCAATCACCACTGTACTCAAACTAACCCACCCAATCACCACTGTACTCAAACCAGCCCACCCAATCACCACTGTACTCAAACCAACCCACCCAATCACCACTGTACTCAAACCAGCCCACCCAATCACCACTGTACTCAACCAACCCACCCAATCACCACTGTACTCAAACTGACTCAATTACCACTGACTCAGCCAATCACCATTTTTACCAAAACTGACTCAGCCAATAACCATTTTACTCAACCCAGCCAACCGACCCAACCACCAGTAGGTTTAACAGACGAGTAGTGCTGGTGACAGTCCCGTATGGCAGGATTCAGGGTATGTGAATAGGGAGAGTGAACACTTCACTGTGATGCCGTGGAAACCAGGTATGACAAAAGCACCCGGTCACACACCCCCTCACTGCACTCAGTAAACCGAACAAGGGCAATCAGTGTCTCTGCTTCTGTCTTACAGCCTCCTGCAGCCAAGTGCAGGTCTGATGTCAGAAACGTGGGCTCCCCTGTGCCGCGCTAAAGAGATTACAAAGCCTAACGCCACCTTAATCCCGCTTCCCATTAGAGAGAACATAATGCCACCTTTATCCCTGCTCCCGCCAGAGAGAGAAGGGGAGAGCGCCTTTCAACGCCTCGCCACATCGCACCTCAAGACGCGCGAACGAGGAGGCAGAGGTTCCACCGGGGCTTGGCCGCGAGTTCAAGTGCGAACGCGGGGAGGGAGATACAGAGCCGGAGGTCTGATTTAGGAGCTCTGGAAACGGGGTCCTGCAGGGTCAAAGAGGAGGAGGAAGACCTGTGGATTCAGCGACAAGACCCTGGGCTCTGATCGGCTTTTTAACCATTTTTAAGAGTAGGTTTTTTTGGAACATTTTCTCAAAATTCGAACTCAGCATTCTAGAATCCTCGGTTGCTTTCAATTACCAGTAGTGATTGTGACATCAGCATTAGAATGTTCCGTTCAAGAACATTCTAATTGCATGTTTGTGATCTCGCACCTTAAAGGGTTAAGGGAGCCCCGGCATGAGTGGACTGGCAGGAGCCGGCGAAGCCGGGGTGGACTTCGGGAGCCGTTCCTGAAGCAGGCGAACGCTACCTGTGCAGGTGAGACTCGCCGTTCAGAGATCCAGAACACTGACAGTACGTGCAAGGACATCAGCTCTCACTGCCAGTACATAACACCACTTAGCCTTGGAGAGCTCAGTCTCCGGATGGAACAGCCACTGAAGAATTCAAGCCTCGAAACAATGCGACCGACAATAACAAAATGTAATAATGTATGACTGTATCGGCTGCTGTCCGTAAACTGCAAGGCCCTTTCATGAGATAAAGCGAGACAAATGTGCGGAATGCTAGACCAGCCAATCAGAACATCGTGTGCTATGGCAACCCTATGTGTCTATTGTTTACTGGGGCTTTATCTGAACCCAAATGCTGTATCGAGGAATGCACGGATAATGCGTTTTTAACGGAAGTTGACCGGAGATGTTCGTAAGATGAGAGTAGCGACATGAGCATCAAATGAAAAAATGAAAGAACTGTATTGTTTCCCGCAATAAACAAGGTGGTTTAGCGGATTTCTCAACTCACTGACAAACTGTCGACCTTCCCCACCAATAGTCCCCAGTTCGTCTGCACCCCCACCCCAACCTCATTCCGAATACAGACGCAAACAGAGATGATGATGCATAACTGTAAAACGAGAGGCGAGCTTACAGTCTAAACTTCCATCTGGATCTGTGTATGATTGTGTAACTGCGATATGTGTGTGTGCATGTTGTGTGTGTTTGTGTGCTTGCGTGTGTGTGTGTGTGCGCTTGTGTGTGTATGGATAGCCACCATATTTGGAGGCGGTGCTGTTACCTATACCTCTAATGAGCCTGCAAATTCTCATGTCATTATTATGTACTGTGTCTCTACTGTTTATTTCCTTTGATGTTACTTTGGTATGTGGACAATAATAAAAGTATTAAAATGTGTATGTGCGTGTGTGTTTGTATGCATGTGTGTGTGTGTGTGTGTGCGTACGTGTGTGTGTGTGTGTGTGTATGTGTATGTGTATGTGCTTGTGTGCATGTGTGTGTGGCTCATTACAGAATGACTGCGGCGTACGTGGACAGGAGGCCTGCGCTGGGGGGCGGAGCCCGCGGCCGGCAGATATGCCAGGGCGGCTCGGAGCAGCGCGCAGGAGAGGGGAGGCAGCCGCGCCCCCTCACCCCCCTCCAGAGGCTCAACCTGGCCATGTGCCAGGACGAGAAGACCATCCGCGAGCTGGCCGTGGGCCGTCGGCTCGGCCTCTACAAAGTGCGCGGCGAAATCGGCCGGGGGAGCTTCTCCAGCGTCAAGCTGGGCATCCACGCCCTCACTACAGGTCAGAGCCACAGCCCGCATCACTCAAAATGGCGGCCATTGCCTGTGTTTCAAACCCGCTACACAACATTCACTCATATCTCACTTAGGGTTGCCAGGTTTAGTCAAAACCAACCAACATGCTGGAAGCGTGATCGCAAACGAGTTTGGAAGCTGTCGGACTGTTCTATTGGACCCGGGGAATCAGTGACAAATTATAAATCTGGCAAACCTTAAGTAAGGTGCCAGATTTGTAATTTGTCAAAACCAGACAAACTGGAAGTCTGAACGTGAATGAGTTTGGGAGCCGTCAGAACATTCTATCAGACCAGAGAGCCATTAATTCATCACAAACTAAAAGTAAACATCTTCCATCAATTGCTCAGACATTACATTGTCCAGTCGGGACCGCAAACCGCGCCAGCGCAACTAATTTGAAAACCCAGACATTCCGGTCAAAACGCAGACTGTCTGGCAACCCTATTCTTACCGTAAGTGCTTTTCTTAGCTGCTGTGACAGGGAGATTAATAATGCAAGGCAGGCAGGGCTTCTGAGTTGACAGAAACCACATGGAAATAAAGCACCTGGTCAGCATCACAGAGGGGTTATAACATGGTTATGACAGGGTTATAAACTGTGCACAGACTAGGAAATAGGGCAAAATGTCCTCTTTTCAGAAAGCACAGAGAAACTATACATCTGAAATGTCTACATGGTAAAGGGTCCACTGTTAGTTCAACTCTAACGGTGTTAATTCAACTCTTAAGAGATAACTTTTGGTCTCACATTCCAGAGTGGCACCAAATGCTATCTGTTAAGAGTCAAATTAACATGGTTAGAGTTGAATTAACATTGTTAAGTGTCAAATTAACACTGTTAAGAGTTGAATTAACACTTTTAGAGTTGAATGAACATTGGATATTTTACAGTGTAGTTATAAATGAAGGATGGTTCTCTCTCTCTCTATCTCCCTCACCCCCTCTCCCTCCCGCTCTCTCCCTCTCTCAGATAAAGTGGCCATAAAGGTGCTGGAGAAGAGCCGGTTGGATGAGAACGCGCAGCGGCTCCTGTGCCAGGAGGTCGCCAGCATGGAGCGGCTGCACCACCCGAATGTCATCCGCCTGTACGAGGTGCTGGAGACGCCGTCCCGCCTCCACCTGGTCATGGAGTACGCCGAGGGGGGCGAGCTCTACGCCCGGATCAGTGCCAAGGGCAAGCTGCCCGACGCCGAAGCCAAGCTCGTCTTCGCCCAGATCGTCTCCGCCGTCAAGCACATGGTCAGCTTGGCGACTGGGTTATGACAGGGTTATGGCAGGGTTATGACGAGGTTATGGCAGGGCTATGACGGGGTTATGACAGGGTTATGGCAGGGCTATGACAGGGTTATGGCAGGGTTATGGCAGGGCTATGACAGGGTTATGGCGGGGTTATGGCAGGGCTATGACGGGGTTATGTCGAGGTTATGACGGTTATGGCAGGGCTATGACAGGGTTATGGCAGGGCTATGACAGGGTTATGGCAGGGCTATGGCGGGGTTATGGCAGGGCTATGACAGGGTTATGTCGAGGTTATGACAGGGTTATGGCAGGGCTCTGACAGCGTTATGGCAGGGTTATGGCAGGGCTCTGACAGGGTTATGACAGGGTTATGGCAGGGTTATGACAGGGTTATGGCAGGGTTATGGCAGGGCTCTGACAGGGTTATGGCGACAAGGTTATGGCAGGGTTATGACAGGGCTGTGACAAGGCTATGACAGCGCGCAGGCTGAGTGTTAATGTCCAGTGGTAATTCAGCTCTAACGGTGTTAATTCAACTCTTATCCACAAAAAACTATACATCTGAAATGTCTACAACTCTTATGGTGTTCATTCAACTCTTAACCACAAAAAAAATACATCTGAAATGTCTTCACAGTAAAAGTCCAGTGTTAATTAAACTCTTAAAAGATAACATTTGGTCCCACATTCCAGAGTGAGACCAAATGTAATCGAATTGGAGTCGAATTAACACTGGACGTTTTACTAGAGTAGAGATACAAGATGTTTGAAAGTGGCAATGAGGTCCTGGTCCTGTTTTGTATTTTTATTTTTTCAATTTAATTGACTTTGATCCGCAGCACGAAAGCGACATCGTCCACCGGGACCTGAAGGCGGAGAACGTGTTCTACACGCGCGGCGGCTGCGTGAAGGTGGGGGACTTCGGCTTCAGCGCCGCGTGCGGGCGGGCCCAGACCCTCAGCACCTTCTGCGGCTCCGCCCCCTACGCCGCCCCGGAGCTGTTCCGGGACGGGAGCTACGCGGGCGCGCCGGTGGACGCCTGGGCGCTGGGCGTGCTCCTGTTCTTCGCGGTGACGGGCGCCATGCCCTTCCGGGCCGACACCGTGCCGCGGCTGAAGCGGCGCATCCTGCGCGGCGCCTACGCCGTCCCGCCGGGCGTGCCCGCCCCCTGCCGCCGGCTCATCGCCGCCATCCTCCGCCCGCTGCCCGCCGAGCGCTGCACCGCGGAGCAGATGGGCGGCAGCGAGTGGCTCCTGCCCGTCGCCCTCCCCCCCCCGATCGGGCGCTTCCGCCTGGACCCCGCCTTCCTGGCGGAGGCGGGGCCGGGCGAGCTGGACGAGGACGAGCTGGAGGCGCGGGCCGCCCTGGAGGAGCTGGGCATCACCGCCGAGCACGTGCGTAACAACCGCGACAAGTGCCGGCGGGGCGGCCTGGCGGGGGTCTACCGCATCCTGCTCCACCGCGCCCACAAGCGCCGGGGCCTGGAGGCCCCGCCCACCCTCCGCCTCCCCGTGGCCGACCCCCGCGGGGACTGGATCCGAGCATACTGGCACCTGCACCACACCTCCAAGCTCTGCACCATCGCGTAAACCCCACGCCGTCCGCGAGAGTTTTAGTATGACTTACATTTCAGATGTGCCACACCTTGATTGTGCTTGTGATATTTGCGCTTTGTCAAAACTTCATGGACTGCAATGAACTGCAAAGGTTGTTATTTGATGATGCCATATCTCCACTGCATTCTCAACTTTGAGTTTAAAACTTGAATAAAAAAGCCAAAATATTAAGTCTGTTCTCCTCCTATTTTAGTTTTACACTGCTGTGTGTAATGCTATGTGAAATCTAAATATACTTGCCTATTGAAAGGGTTCTCTGAATTTTAGCTCCAGAGTTTTATTGAGGAAAATAAATTTACATATGAAATGTAAATATTATACAGTGCAACTGTCAGAGTAGTTTATTATGGCAATACAGCTCAAGCAAAAAGTATTTACAATTCTATTTGTCATGCCACAAAATAACTTTAATGGAATAAAAAATAAATGACAAATTGGCGGACTACACAGTAAAATGTCCAGTGTTAATTCAACTCTTAACAGATAACATTTGGTTCCACTCTGGAACATGGGACCTCACCAAATGTTTTCTGGTAAGAGTTAAATTAACACTTTTTAGAGTTGAATTAACACTGGACATTTTACTTCGTACATTTCCTATTAAGAAGATTAGCAGTAGGGCAAGCAGGAAGATCAGTAGGGCAAGCAGGAAGATGTTTTTCAGGGTGGGATAATGTCCTATCTGGAAAATAGTATTGAATACAACGTGACCTTTGTGTCCAGTAAGTTCCATTCAGCACGTTCTTATGGTTGAATTTAGACTTAGACACAGGCTGACATTATGCACACATTAATTACCATATGCACGTGTTAGCCTGTGGGTTCGCTGTACCCAGTACACAGCTATGCAATAAATCAAAGCAAGAGAGTCAGCTCACATGCCTCAATTGCATAAGGATTGTGCAATAGCCAAGAAAAGAAAATCTGCTGAACTAAAGTTCAGTGCTCTAGCTACCCCTAGTGTTACGGGTGGGTCACTACAACTGGAGAAGCTTGAAATATAGTAGCCTACACTCTAGCTCTGTGAAGTTCAGAAATGGTATCTGGCATAGAAATGATATGCTTTTCACAAACAGTATTTTTATTATAACTAAATCTCATACATATAATACTACAAAGTGGGTTCTTGCTTTTTTTGTAATTTTTGTGTCTTGTTTTCACACTTCTGGCTGAGAGAGATGTTCGTGATGGAGGAAGAGAGGAGAGCCTTGCTCAGAGGAGGTCAGTCTCAGGCAAGGCGCATGTCTCTGACAGCTATGACTGTTTCCTTGCATCTGCTAAGCAGTGCCATAAAGGACATTAAAGAGCCATTGTGTCGAGATGGTTCCATTGAAATGCTCCTCTGTACATAAATCACTGAGAGCATCAGTTCAGTGGATGGGTATACAGTTTTTCATTCCAATAGACCAGTTTTAACCTGGACTTGTGCATATGATGGGTGTGACACGTGTGGGTTGGTGGTTATTATGACTTTCTATGACGTTTTGTATTGCAAATTGAATGAATGAATGAACCATTGCATTTATACAGCACTTTTCCGAATGCTCAAAGTTCTCTACAGTGATGAGTGGGAACTCACCTCACACACCAGCAATGTGTAGCACCCACCTGGGTGATGCACGGCAGCCATTTTGCACCAGAACGCTCACCACACATCTAAGACGGAGAGGGGGAGAACATTTTTTTTAGCCAATTAAATTATCCACAGAATATGAATAAAGGTACAGTAATTCAGCTCAAATGCTTTATGCAGTGTCACACTCGAGAGCCACATTTGAACCTGCAACCTCAGTCACGTTAAGAAGCAGACAGATATGAGCACACAAAGCCATACGTCATATTACTACGCAAGTATGAGGTCCAGTATAAGGCATTTTAAAGATATGCAAGGCAGGACATTAATGCATATTAAATGCTTGCACACTGATATGATTAGGGCCTAGAATATTTTATTTTGACAATTCTGAATTACATTTATAATGTCTGCAATTTGGGAAAATATATTTGTCTCGCTATGATAAGGAAATGAAAAATGCCATGGCCGTGGATAGGTTTTTGTACAACACAAAAACAGTGAAATTCCTGGTGGACATAATAATAGTAATTTATAATTAATAACGTATTAATGATGAAACAGACAAACTGTAGCAGAAGCGGGTGTGCAGGAATGGTTGTGCAGTAGCTAGTTAATACGCATTTTTTCAGTTGTTTTTCTTTTTTAAAAGTCATCTTGACGTATAGGCTACTTTTGTAGTAGCCTACCGGCGGTTTGTATTTATACTTAATTGTTGATATAGGAGTCTATCTCGGGCTTGATTTGTCAAAATTCAGATTTAGAGGATAATTTCCAATATTAGAATTTTTCATTTGTATTTTATTTCTCATTAATCTCATCATGTGCTGGTGCCGGTTTTAGCCTCTGCGGAGTGTTCTTTCGGACCAAACACTCCAGCTGAACACAATTTAAATTTGCGCTCACATCCTGTTTTTTGTTATCACGGAGGAATATTGTAACTTGATCGCACAAACTTGGAAGAGAAATTTGGCGAGAAGTTTAGCAGCCCGCATACGGAGAGTTTACAAAGGCCGAACCCAAACAATACAGCAGCTGAATGTTCACTCTGACAATAGGAATTGAACCCCCTGCCCCAACGCGCCCACCCTAACTAACCCCTCCTCTCGCCCCCGCCCTCACCCCCTCCTATAGCTGATCTGGCAGATGGAGCAGCGTCGGCGCGGGGACATCTGCCGCCTGACAATACCGCTTCTGTGCGTGACCCGTGGTGTCACCGGGCGGCGGCGCTACCATTGTTCCTACCACTATACACATGCAGATCCGCGAGGTCTGCAGCTCGTGGCGGCGAACTCCCTGAACCCTTATATGCAAATATGTACCGTATTGAAAAACCTACAGCCATCCCCCCCCCCCCCCCCCCCCCCGAAAAGTATTGAAACAACAAAACTGCAAGAGCCATGTGAGCGCACATGCTCGTTTCCTTAAACGAATAGGTTATTAGTTATATTTCAAAACCACATGCTATATTCTGAATTAAGAAACTGCAAAGTATTAAACCAAAACAATGTGTAACTTCATTTTTTATAAACAATGACACAACCATGATGCAATATTGTATGTTTATTGTTTTCATAATTCAGCACCGTCAAACTGAAACCATGCACAGGAAGCGTCTGTCAACCCAAAAAAAAGTGAATCGACAGGTGTAGGCTACATCAAGTGTCCGGTTTAAAAAGAAAGGTTTCGTTTAAAAAAAATAAATACATTTTTTAAAAGCTCCTCGGCGGTGTCTGCAGGCACACCTGCCTGCATCAACACCAATCTTCTAACAGAACATTTCCTCACGGAGCACCAGAGAAAAGTTCGATTCCCTTCACTCTTGTGGCGTACCAGACCACATCCGCACAAAGGATGGGTCATCCTGGTACAAGCCGACCACCGCGTGACTGCAGGGGAGTCCTCGCTGCTGCCACCGGGCTTCCTGGAATGAGATCCTCTGCAGGAACATCCAGGGATGATTGGAGTTTCTCCCATCCTTGTTTCGTAGGATGTTTACTCCTTCGGGCTTACAGAATCTCCGTAGAGAGTTGTAAAGTCCTGGTTCAGCGCTCGGGAAGAGTAATTTCCGGAACCCATTCATTCAGACTGCGACTTTCCTCGCAGAACAGGTGCAGTTTATCCAGAGCCGGGTCCTGCCACGAACCTTCAGCAGGGTTCTGCTGCAAAACAAGAAAAATAAAACATAAGCGACATTGTAAAACGTGTATAATTAAGCACAATTTAAATAGCCTATGTTACGCAATGGTTTTAAGAAAGTTTTACTCAGGTACAACACATACCGTGATAAGAACGCAGTGCGCATCCTCAAGTTCCACTGACTTGTCGCCCACGATGTTAGACAGCCGCTGCATGTCGTTCACGCGGACGATGCTGATGTCGTTGTCGAAACAGAACGCCTGGATCAGAGTGAAGTGGATCTGCAGGGCGATGTCGCACTCAAACTCCTCATCAGTTGCCAGCACACAGAAAGCCACGCTGTCAGGGTCTCTGTCAAATGAGATTTGAAAAGAGATAAACACCTTGCACGCGAATATTTCAACACGGAATGACATTTACGCGTAGGCTACATATCAGTAGTAATTAAATTAGCACCAAAGTTCATACTTACACATTCATAACTTTTGCTGATTCGTACACCCCAATGGTGAGACATTCGTTCATTTTCGCCGAAACCAACACCTCTTCCAAGATCTTGCCAGTGCACGCGGCACTATCCTGAATGAGAACCTCTTCGAGAGTCATGATGCTGGAAGACGAGTTCGCAGTAGTTTCGAGTCGAGAATTAGTCGGTTGCTATTATTCCGAAGTTCTGTGATTCTTCAGTTTGGAGGCCCGCTTTTATACGTTGCAGCCCTCCGCCTCTGTGAATGACCTGTTACCTCATTGGATGCCGGGGCGGTGTATTGGTATGCTAATTTTTTATTGCCACATTGGCTCGTGGCAGATTGATGAGGGGACGTGGTGTCAGATCTTCTGTCTGCTGGCATAAAACTTTGACCACAGATAACCTAAAATTAGGCTACTTTAAAATATTTACCTACTTTCGACGTGCTAATGTTATGGACGAAAACGGGTGAAATTAATATTAAAACCATTTGGAAAACAAGAGGCCACAGTGATGTAGATTGTAAAATAAAGTTTCATAATTATTTAATTTAATACTTGTTACTTTCGATCAAGAGGGTAAGTATGGTTTCTATACCCCATCCCCGCCCTGTTTCGGAAAGGCAGGTGCAGCCGCGACCTTCTGTGCAGAAGTGGGCTGACATGTCCCATTGTTCGTGGGACTAAGTTTGAAAGGGCTATTATTACAGTCTCTATACAAATGCAGATGACCAACGTGTGCCGCGTGCTGCAGGCGCATGCCCCCCAAACAACTCCAACCGCGACCAACCCCTACTCAATAGGCAGGGGGCCCTTAACTACCAACTCTGAAGCTATATGAAATTGCTGAACTATTTATGCATACAGGCCTACATTTCCACTGCTTATCAATGATGGATGAATTGTCTAAATTACTTTAAAGACTGCAGTTATGGTTTTACGGTTTTGCAGTTGGTTAATAGATGTGCATAATTATTAATAGGATACGCAACCTCAATATGTAACTTTTATCCGTAATGCCACCACATAATTCATCTAGGGATGAAGAACAGCGGTTCCAGATTATCATACACATTGCATGGCGCAACAGATAGTACGTTCAGCACTCGACGACGAATTAAGCATTGTGATAACGATTGGCTTCAGCAAAAATGGAAAACGAACATCTTAGCTGTGTCATCACTGAACAGATGGGAGAAGTTTTACCGGTTTCCCCTCCCCACCCCACAGGCATTGACCTGACCCCGGCCTCCCCACCTCAAAAAGAAAAGAAAAAAGAAAAAAAAAAGAAAAGAAAAAAGAAAAACCGCACACACATCCTACTGACGTCCCTTTGATTAGACCCATTGTTCGGAACAACGCGTGCCGTTAAAAAAACTAAATAAATAAATAGGGAGCAGTGACATAGGACCTACACTCAAATTAAACAAACACCTTTCGCAGACCGAAACACATTTTGAAATGCTCCATACTGAAGTAAACGATGATCATACGTATCAAAGATTATGTTAGGCTACAGACCAATTTGCCTTTTCAGATATTTTGCTACAGTGAACATTTCAGCTTTAATTAAACTCTAATTAGAGTCCAGCTGGGGTCACATTTTGGTGTAGTGTCTAAAAACCTGGTGGACACGATCAGCATTTGGGTGTAAATTGAATAGGCATATAAAAGTTACACTATTTGCAGACTACCTTCAACCAGCGCGTGCAATTTAATATTGATGTGTGTCAATGACATCTGCAGGCCCAACAAGGCCCCTCCCCGAGTTAAACAACACGGCCACGGATGACAGGTGGTGCAATGTGTGCTGAACTATCCAAGCGCGCACATGTCGTAGAATGACCCATTATCCGTCTTCTCTTTACAGATGTAAATTAGCGCGTGCGTGGCAGAATTTCGGCCTGTCTCAAAATTTAAAGCATCGGGACAGCTACCTCGAGAAATACCTCGAGTGTTTTTGTTTTTCTTTCTCTCAAATAGAATGCTATTTTCGTCAGTGTCACGGTTTAAGTCGTCGCCCTTTTAAAAGTTTCATTGCAAAAACACGAAATCGTCTTAGATGCAACGCACAATAAACACAAAGGGAAAATAAGCATATATTCGCAATTTAATATTAATTTCATGTTACACCGTATATACAGTACATAGGCTATAATTTATATATATATATATATATATATATATATATATACACACACACACACACACACACACACCCACGTTTACATTGCCAGTAATTTCTTTTATAATTAAAACGGGGAAGCATTTGCGTAAGGCTATAATGACATACCACAACTATACAACATGCAATTATATATGCAAGCGCAAATATCTATTTTAAGATCCAGACGCAACAGCAACCTCCGCTGACCCCATACCCAACCCCCACTTCGGCAGATGGATGCCTGCAGAAACAACCCCTGCAAAAAAAAAAAAAAAGGGGGGGGGGGGCTTTCCAGATGCCACGCGCCCGAAGTTGGCTTATTGTCTAACCAGGTTTTACACATGCAAATTAGCAGCGCGTGTCACTTTCAAAAAGCACCTGCAATATGTTTCAATAATTTATATTTAGGAAAATTCGTGCTTGCACTTTTATTATCATTATATCATAAATAAAAATTACACCAAGTAAATCACGCATTCCATGTTTAATTTAACAATAAAAATAACGACAACGCATATCTACACTGTAACTACTGGTATTGGGCATATTCGTTTAAAGAGCCAGTGCAGTGCTGAACCATAAATTATGTGACATCTTAGACCGAGAGTCTGCGCGCGCAAAAAAAAAAAAACGATTTCATTACTTTTCATTGTTATTGTTATAATGTCTTCCAAAGTTTTGGTGAATGGGCACGCGTATGTTAAGAGCTGCCTCGTGTATTGTATTCCACTGACCAATCACAGCGGAGACTGAGAAGTCGCGCCGGCAGCCGACTACAAATACTTGACCCGGGTTGAGGATTTGTGGAAACAATACCGGGATTCTGTGATTCTGTTAGAACACTAAGCAACTTAACAAGATGCGTAACGCAGGCAAGGTTTTAAAGGAGGCTCTGTGGACTGCCCATGCAGAAGACCGCCTTGTCATCGGCGTCTACGAGTCTGCAAAAATAATGAACGAGTAAGTAGGCACTTAATTGTGCAAAAAAGTCCAGGCGTGTAGAGCCTCTGCATGTATCCGAGTCTTCATTTTTTACCAGTCTGAACCTTAACGATGAACTGTCAAACTATGAGAAACTAAACAATGTCTTTCATTTTTCAGAGACCCTGACAGCGTGGCTTTCTGCGTGCTGGCAACTGATGAGGAGTTTGAGTGCGACATCGCCCTGCAGATCCACTTCACTCTGATCCAGGCGTTCTGTTTCGACAACGACATCAGCATCGTCCGCGTGAACGACATGCAGCGGCTCTCCAACATCGTGGGCGAAAAGTCGGTGGAACTTGAGGATGCGCACTGCGTTCTCATCACGGTATGTATTGTACCTGTGTAAAACTTTCTTAAAACCATTGCATAACATAGGCTATTTAAATGGTGCTTAATTATACACGTTTTACAATGTCGCTTATGTTTTATTTTTCTTGTTTTGCAGCAGAACCCTGCTGAAGGTTCGTGGCAGGACCCGGCTCTGGATAAACTGCACCTGTTCTGCGAGGAAAGTCGCAGTCTGAATGAATGGGTTCCGGAAATTACTCTTCCCGAGCGCTGAACCAGGACTTTACAACTCTCTACGGAGATTCTGTAAGCCAGAAGGAGTAAACATTCTACGAAACGAGGATGGGAGAAACTCCAATCATCCCTGGATGTTCCTGAAGAGGATCTCATTCCAGGAAGCCCGGTGGCAGCAGCGAGGACTCCCCTGCAGTCACGCGGTGGTCGGCTTGTACCAGGATGACCCATCCTTTGTGCGGATGTGGTCTGGTACACCACGAGAGCGAAGGGAATCGAACTTTCTCTGGTGTTCCGAAAGGAAAAGTTGCGTTGAAGAATGATGTTGATGCAGGCTGGCACGCCTTGCAGACAGAGCCGAGGAACGTTTTCCTCTCAAGGACACATGACACGACGCGTTCTTGAGTTTAGACAATGCTGGTATGAAGTATTAACATGCTTGGCATGAACAACAGTAAAAAGTTCACAGGTTTATGCGTAGAAGCTTCCTGTGTCACAGGGGGCAATGTCAGCGTCTTTAAGACGACTTTGAGGGAACTCAGAAAATAATACGTCTACTCTTTTAGTCTCTATGTCTATATCATATTCATGTTACTAAATAAACATGTTATCTTTATATTTTTGTCAAGTTCCATTCATTCTGGGATGCTAAATGGCTGTCTATCCTTCTAAAATACAATAGTATACAACATTTTACAACATACAGCACTTTTTTTAGCAACATAAAATTTATTTTCTTTGTTCCAAGACAGGAGGTTGTGTTATGACAATTAAAGTCCACAAGTTGAATCATTTTACCTAATAACGTTTTTGGCCGATTCCGAAAGCACTGCCTAGCTTTCTCACGTTGAATTACTAAACAATCAACAATTACTTAAATCTCTCGCTTAGCCTGCGGCAATAAGCAGTAGGTGGCGGTACAAGCTGCAGAGCAAATGCAGAAGGGCAGAATTGATGTCGAACAGAAGCAGTCTAAATCTGTACAAGGAAGATAATATTTTTACAGCAGCTGTTCAAGATGTATGCAAGATTTTTTGTTTTTTTCATGAACATTAATTTGCAGTGTATTGCTGTGTATTACAATTTATGCCTATAGATCACATCGGCTAAAACTTTAAAAATCATCGTTTATCCATAATCCCACTATCTGTATTTGGCTGCAGCCCTCCCATGCAAACTACACATCACAAATATCCAGGTATATGAAGGAGGAATGGATAAGAATTTAAGGAGGTAATCGGTGACACATCTTATAACCAAGGCAGTAAATAAACGCTAGCTGTTATTGAACAAGCATATGACGTGTGTACCCTACATAGTTTCATAACAAAACAATATTGCGTGACAAAGATATAGCGTAACCTACACAGTAAAACGTTAAATCGACGTTGATGGTGTAAATATAGGCTATTTAAACATTTACTGGAGGTCAGGAAGCTCAATTGAATGTGAAATTCGTTGTGAGACTAAGGTTAATGTGAATATTAAAGTTTAGATAAATGTAGGCCTATGTTTTAATATTTTCGTCAGTTTCTCGAGTTAAAGGCGACACTATAAAACAACTGAAATACAAACGTGTATTAGGCCTAAAACAGAACGGGCCGTTCGACAAACTGTTTTAGCTTCACAATTCATACAAACAGTAGTTCATGTGCATTGATAGGCTACATGCTTCCAGAAACACTTTTCCCCGGGAAAGGACTTACATTAGACAAGCTGGCCAAAGATGTGAGATGAAGTCGATAGGCCATTCAGTAAGTAGCGCAGACACGCTTACTTGAAGCCGCTAAAACGAACACGTGCATGCAGACTGAGTTCAGCGATAAAAAGGCTGGAAAATAACGACTGCTCACCTGTTACATGCTACCAACACAAAGAGAAGTTCAGGACGACCGCGGAGGCCCAGGTCAGTGCCACCACACGCCAAAATCTGGCAGCATTTATGCAAAACACTGGGATACGCTGCAATTATTTTGCAGAAAATGCAGTTGAAGTGCACACTGTAGGGGAGAGCGGGGCAAAATGTAACACGGACTTTTTTGGTTGATGCATCGAGCTTGAACGACGTATTTCAGTTCAAACACGCAGAATTGGCATCTGTTTGTCTCCAACGAACGGCGGGAGAGTTCAATAAATATTTCGGGAGATATTGGCAAAAGTCTGTTTTGGCTGTGCAAGTGAATTTTTTTTTTTAAATACCGGAAGGCTATTGTATTGTGTGTATGTCAAAGAATCCAAATATAGGTAATCGTAAACAGTCTTTTCATGACTAACAGATTGCATAGTTTTGATATAGCATGCCAGCTTTCAGGGATTTCTAGCCACCGTAGCCAAGCAAAAGTGCCCTTCGCGCGGTTAAACCGAACGCGGTTAGTCTGTTGTCAGTACTCAGTAGACTATTAATGAACCAGTCGATTGGATTTCTTAATCTTAGACTGGATCTTCGTACATGTATTTAACTCAGATTTAACTTTTGGCAACGTGGTGACATCGACTGATACAGCTGTTTGGATCGAACACACATTAAACAGGAACCGGAGAATAGTCTTGTTGTAGATTTTCACCGATATAGGTAGGCCACAAAAACATAGATGTAATCAAAAAATAAATTAAAGTCTGTATCATATAACATGGAATTGCATTGAATTGCCTTACTTTGTGCTAACTTGTAAAGCTATTAAGACTGTTAGGTGTACCCCGCGATGCGTTAGTTTTTACCCCCAACCTTGGGGTTAAATGTAACAATTCACTGTCAGTACTTTCGGTCAGATTGCTAGTGAATCGTATGTCCCAGAAATTGAATTGTGGTGTGTAATCATATCAAAGGGATGCAGGTTGTTTGTATTTAAAAAAATGATTAATCTATCTTACTTTACTTTATTTTTACAGGGACAGTGCACATTAATAAATCTTTCTGTAAATGTGCCAGTTTAGCCAGCATGGCTAATTTTCAAATGCAGTCCCTGGGCAGGTACATTAAAAACAAATACAAAATACAAATTCAGACATAATACAAATACGTTAAAACAAAGATTGTTTTTTATGCATAAAACAGACGTCACATGTTGGGATATTACAGAGCATGGTCACACATCTGGTTGTCTTTTAACCACACTTTCAGGTAAGTTGTGAATGAACTATATGTGTTGCAGTTTCTTATGTATGTAGGAAGTTTATTCCATGTGTGAGCTGCCCTCGCTGAAAAAGCTGACTGTCCAAAAGCAGTCCTCCTCATAGGAATTATACAATCCCCCTTGACAACAGATCTAGTTGATCAGTTGTTCTCTGCTTAACAAAGGCAGTAACGGGGGGATGAGCCAAGCCATGCAAAATCTTGAATACAAGACAGGCTTCTGTGAATTTTATTAAGTTGTCCCAGCTCAATAAATTCAGATTTCTTAAGCAGTGACAGTGGTGGTAACTATTGGGCTTCCTATCAAGCACCTTAAGAGCCTGGTGCTAAGCTGACTGTGCAGGTTTCAGTGTTGTGCATGAGGCTTGAGCCCAGCTTGTCAGACAGTATGTTAAGTGTGGAATGATGTATGCATTAAAATATAATATTGCTGCCTTAGTTGTCAAAGAATTTCTAATATAACGGAAATTTGACAAATTATATTTTACTATGTTTTTGATTTGCTTTTTGAAGGTGAGATTGGAATCAGTTGTAATGCCAAGGTAACTGAAGTCCGACACTTCCTTCAGCTTTTCCCCTGATACATATATGTGTGATACAGAATCATCGATTGTTCTCTTTGTGAAGAACATAAAGACTGTTTTCTTTACATTCAGATGAAAACAAGAGTCATTGAGCCACTGTGTGACATGGACCATCATTGCAGATAACTTACGTGCAGCTTGCTGTTTGGTCATTTTATGTACATAAATCACAGTATCATCTGCATACATATGTACCTCAGACTCACCGCAAACAGTGGGCAGGTCATTTATAATTAAGACTGAATAAGAGGGGACCCAAAACTGTTCTCTGGTAATATTATCAGAATTGAGCCAAATACAAAAATTGTTAGTTGTTTCTCCGCTCTCTTCTGTCACTAGATAACCAATTAACATAAAATCGGCATTGGTAAATAAAATGTTGCATCAATAAAATTAGAACAACAAATAACTTTTCCTATAGTTCATTTAAGTAGGCCAATTTCAAGTCACGCTGTTTGGAAATGCAGAGCAAGATTAAGTAGGAACTGTGTGGTCCTGTTGTCAGTCTGCAAACAAGCTTCTCTATCATCTCTGTAAAATAAATTGAAAGTCAAGAACAGATTTATCCCGCAACAACGACAACAAAAGGAGCACTCAATTCCGTCCAGCGAGGGGTAGACACGAGCCCCAGTAAATTGCTTTGACATATTTGCATAACTCCTGTCCCCAGAGCCAATCGTAAGAGAGCAAACAGGGAAGTAGCTGCCCACAACCGAGAAACGCGACCTCTGGCTATAAATACAGTCAAAGGCGCAGATCCTGTATAAATACAGTCTTCTGGCTATCTGCTGAACAGACACACTTCAGTGCATCACTCCACTCTGGACAACTGGGATTTCTGAGGACATTCGTGGTCGTGAGGATACAACTGTAACCAATAAAAGGTACATCTGTTGCCCAGTTAAGTAGATGTGGGATTTGCTGAGATATCTGGGGATCTTGCAAGAAATCTGTGAGTGAATTTACGCTTGACGAATTTGTCTTCCTTTTTTTTCCCTTTTTTTTTTTGCAGAATGCCTTGCGCTGGAGACACACTGCAAGACCTGCTGCTCTCGGCGAGGAAGCACCACTGCCTGACGGTCGGAGTGTACGAGTCCGCGAAAGTAATGAACATGTGAGTGTCTCGCTTTCGGGCTCCGTCACAAACACGAAGCGCGGAGCGTCTGTTTCCCTGCCGATCCCCCCCTTTCCCCTCCACTGGCAAAGTCGCAGCTCCTGATGTGATTCTGTAACCCCCCACCCCACAGAGACCCCGACAGCGTGGCTTTCTGCGTGCTGGCGACCGGCGAGGGGTTCGAGTGCGACATCGCCCTGCAGATCCACTTCACCCTGATCCAGGCGTTCTGCTTCGACAACGACATCAGCATCGTCCGCGTGAACGACATGCAGCGGCTCTCCAACATCGTGGGCGAGAAGTCGGTGGACCTGGACGACGCGCACTGCGTTCTCATCACGGTACGTGTCCTGCCCGCTGTACCCCCATTCCAGCACTTTTTTGGCAATTTGTAATTTGTCCTGATATTGTAGCTTGTTCTTCTCCCTTGTTTGGCTTGGCGTAAGTTAGGTCAGAATAGTGGTCACTGTGTGAACTAAAGCGTGTTCTCGGCTAGAAATAGCTGTACGAGACGAGCATCGCATCTTATTGAACCCGCGTTTTGTAGTTGTCCATGACCGTGAAATGCACTTTTGTACGTCCCTTTGGATAAAAAGCGTCCGACAAATGAATGTAACGTAATGTAACGTGCCTGAGTGAAACGATCTTAAAATGGCCGCCGGAAAACCCGTTTTAACCGGTTCCTTATGAACGTTTTTTTCCCGGCGTCGCTAACGTGAGTTTCTTGTTCCCGTTTTGCAGCAGAGCCCTGCTGAAGGTTCGTGGCAGGACCCGGCCCTGGCGGAGCTGCACCTCTTCTGCGCCGAGAGGCGAAGCCTGAGCGAGTGGCTGCCCGCCGTCTCCCTGCCCAAACGCTGAAACCCGCTCGGGGCGCGGGCTCCTGATCCGGACCAGAGCTGCGTTAACCCCCCCACCGACCCGCCGGGGGCTCCGTCGTCCCGCCAGGTACGCGCGGGAATCGCTGACGGAATTACTACCCGGCGCCCGCCTCTGGATTACCCTTTCTTTCGGAGAGAGAGAGAGGGGGTCGTTCGTTTGGCCCGACGCGCCGAACCCATCGAGGAGCCGCCCCGGGGTCCACAGCGGAACGGGGCGACGGAGGGTTTTGAAAACGGGGCCACCCCCCCCAATATCTGGAAGGGGTTTGGCCAGCCAGGGCATCGCTGGGGAGGAGAAGCGGAGAGTTCCACGAGGAGAGTGGGGGAGAATCCCACGGAGTTAAATGGACAGTTTTGCTGAACGGGACGACACGAACCGAGTTGCGGAGAGGAGACTCTTGACAGACTTTCGAGATTAATTTGGAAATGATGGAAGGACTGGCAGAAAGCGTCATTCAGGAGTCTATAAAGACTGATGGTCCACACAATGAGTGGACCAAGGAATACACATTTGACTATGAAGCCTGATCCAGAGACAGTGAGTTTATACTGGACTACATCAACCAAGGACTGAGAAAACGCTACGCTACACGCAGGAACGCTCTAAGACTGCAGCGTCTGAATGTGCTTAATATGCTTAATGTACTCAACATGAATTTGAAATAAATCCCTATAAAGCTACCTTTATTGTGTCATGCGTCATGTTACGAAACACTGTGACGCAGTTTCAATTGCGGAGTGATTTTGTAAACAGTTTGGATGGGGATTGGTGGGGCTGAGTGGGCTAGCGTGATCATTCGCCAGGTATAAATGCACTAGGTGATGCAACGTTTGGTGAAAAAAATGGCTACTGTTTCTGATGTAACCGGCTAGATGCAGCAGCACCATACTGTATTAACTCCCCCCCCACCCCCTCCCCTCGATCGGGGTAAACCACATCCGTTGTCATGCCACCCGACCATGACCGTTCATCTGTTAAGAACTGGCTTCTATTGTTCAGACCATTTTTTAAACAGGCCATCATTTTTCCCCTCACTGAAAGACTGAAACGGTTATAACTGCCCTCAGCTGTGAGAGCACTCATCAATACATAACCTCACCTCAACCGCCACCGACAGCCTAGCACCCATCTGTGTGATGGACGGCAGCCATTTTGAGCCATGAGACTCGCCATACGTCAGATCAGGGGATTACTGAGCCATTGTAAATAGGAGATTATTAAATAGCCAGATTGAGAGAGAGGGGTTGGGGGATTTATCGGGACACAGGGTATCCTCCACTCTCTTTAATAAGTGCCGTGGAGTTTTCAGTTATCAGGAGCGAAAGATTTAACGTCTCATTTGAAAGCCGGTGTCTTACACAACACGGTCTCCATTCCTCAGTGGGATATTGCTTATCTTGTTTTTCAGTCATTTATGGTCGAGGGGGAAGCCTACCCCCTGCTGGCCCAAAAACAGCACTTCACTTAGTTTTCCCAGCAAGCCTCTGCTTTAGCTAGTCAGCAAGAGCCCGATAAACAGTGGAGAGTGCACACACACACACACACGCAAACACACACAGACACGCATGCATAAACACGCACCCGCACAGAGACACAGACACACACACACACACACACACACACACACACACACGCAAACACACACAGACACGCATGCATAAACACGCACCCGCACAGAGACACAGACACACACACACACACACACACACACACACACACACACGCAAACACACACAGACACGCATGCATAAACACGCACCCGCACAGAGACACAGACACACACACACACAAACACATGCACACAGACACAGACACACACACACACACACACGTGCAAACACACGCACGCACAAATGCACACACACACACACACACAAACACATATGTAAACACACACAGACACGCATGCATAAACACGCACCCGCACAGAGACACAGACACACACACACAAACACATGCACACAGACACAGACACACACACACACACACACACACGTGCAAACACACGCACGCACAAATGCACACACACACACAGACCTTCATCTATTGTCAGCTGTGTTTTCATCTCGGTCAGACCCTCAGTACAGTGAGGACAGAACAGAGCATCTGTCTTTCCCCACAGTGGATGGTCATAAACAAGCTTCTCCGCTCTTAGATCAAAGACTCTCTGCTCAGTGCCACATGATACCATCTCAGACCCCCTCGCAGTAACAGTCCCTGCTCTCCCCGTCACCTGAGAGCAGCTGTGAGTCTCCGCCCTTCCTTTCCTCGCCGTGGCCCTGTTTCAGAGCAGCAAGCTCTCCTGTATTCAGTGCGCCTTCATTACGTTTCACAGAGGGAACAGCACACGGACTGAAAGTCCAGCATGTTGGGACCCTGAGGACCCTGTAACCTTGGGGTGTAAACCGAGTCACCCAGACTTGTGTTATTCACATCGCCTTCTTATCTCAGACACAAATTTACACACACACACACACACACACACACATACACTCACGCATATGCACACGCGCGCGCGCACGCACACACACACACACACGCGCGCGCGCACACACACACACGCACACACATACACTCACGCATATGCACACGCGCGCACGCACACACACACACACACACACGTGCGCACACACACACACTCAAGCATATGCACATGCACACACACACACGCACACACATACACTCACACATATGTGCACACACACACACACACACACACTTTCACACAGTCAGTCCCCGAGGCGGAGTCACACGCAGTCACGAGCAGCCACTCACAGACACACAAAGCCACTCTCAGCTGTTTAAAACACATAAACCAGAGGAAGCTTTTTCACACACTCCATTTAAATATTTAATGGACTGACCTAAAGCCAGTAATACCCACAGGCCCAGCGGTTTACAGATTACGCATTACCCACAACCCCCCGGGGCAGCAGCAGTGCCAGGCCCGTGGCGGAGCACCTGTGATTGATTACGAAGCTCAGAGGCGCGAGACGGGCTAAAAACATCCCAGACGAACACGAAGGCAGCCAGGTGTGTAATGTACCGCAGCACAGCCTGGGCAGATCAATGGGGCAGATAACACCGCGCGCGGGGTTAGCCACAGCGCTTTGTTTTCTCTCTCTGTGGTCGACTCGGTGCCGGGGTGGAGCGCAGGGCCCGGCGTCTGGAGCAAACAGAGTTGGTATGGCAACAGGCCCCTCCAGGCCCCCCCCCCCCCACAGATGGGCAAACGAGACGCGTGAACGGGCGCGGAGGGGAGCGGCCAATCGCCGGGGATGAAAAACAGCCTGCAGGTGACGGCCGCGAACGGTGGTGTTTACGTCGCCCCGGACACGTGCGCCGCGGGTGCGCCCAAACCCCCCCCCCCCCCCCCCAACCAACCCCTCGCTCTCGCGTCCTCGTAAGTTCCCCCCCCGAAACCTGCACGCCGCGTCTTTAGTTCATTCTCTTCCTGCAGCGGACTGCGTGTACTCCCGCTACGTGCGTGCGCTGGAGGACCCATTCAGACGAAATAAGTGGGGCCAGACTGTGCAGTTGAGGAGAAAGAGAGGAGAGGGGAGGGGAGGGGAGGGGGGAGAATACTAAAAGGGAAGGGGTTTGACCATAGACTGTCAAAAAAATATGGACAATGTCACTGCTTTGTCACCCATCGACTCTCCGTGGGCTTGATGAAAAGCGTTTTGATGGCAGTTAAGTGCAGTTTGTGGGCGCCGCCATGTCGTGCAAATTGGAGCCAGAAACTCCGCGGTAAGGGAAAGGGGGCCCCTTATATGGGCGTCAAGGGCGGTCATTCACTCAGCGCGTGAGATACAATGACTCAGCAGTAACGCAAACTCTCCCTGATTTGTTATTTTTTAAAAATTACAATCTTGTCCAAATAACACAATAACGTAATAAATCGGCACATAGGGAGACATTCGATTGTAAACACATATGTGGGAAATGATATCTAGTTTCTTGCGAGAAAAAACTTATTGGGCCTCATTCACGAAACGTGTACAATCACATTTGATCATAAATTGTGTTTAAGAATGTTTCCAAGAACATTTTGGCATATTTTTTTTCTTATCTGTATTTGTTCATGGCTGTTTCTTTATGCAAACCACATTAACAGGATTGTGCACAAAATGTACAGCCAGCCAGCATTCATCATCTCATACACCTGGGATATGCAGAAGAACGAAGGTCTGCACATGTCATGAATCTCATGTTGTTTTTTCATAGGCACACTTTTAAGAATAAAAGTAAGAATAATTTAAGAAAAGTTTTGTGAATGAGGATTATTGACTTCTTATGCTGATCGTATTGTTATTATTGACTTACATTGAAACAGGTGGCTGAAACACCTGTACTGGAGCCAACCACACTGGCGCTAGTGAGCAACGTCTCTCAACAAGACCAGGAAGTGAGCTTCAGAAACGCAGCTCGGGTTTGTCCACTTGGGTTTGACTGATATCACTTCCACCAAAACACAGCCCACATAACCAAAACATGTTTATCTCACCAGCACCAAAACAATGAACGAGGGGGGAAAAAAAAATCAGGATACACACATGGATATTTGAATCTATGTTTTTTATGAATGGTCACATTAATGTTTTTATGAATATTTTCACGGGCATTTGCAATGAGTGTTTTGTTTCGCTGCAAGGGAACTCGAGTGTGTTTGTTTGGGTACTGTTATTTAATCTCTGTTGATGTGAGAAAGGGATGTGGCTGCAGGCCAGGGGCTTGTCCTGATGCAGCCAATCAGGTGACAGCATGCCTCCTGTGACAGGCTCAAATGTCAACCACTGCTAGCGGCAACAGGGCTGTGATAGGTCAGGGGGATTGTTGCACAACTGAAACTGAATGTTGCACAAAGTTTGTGTGTACAAGGCACTGTTATTGCTGCTGTTGGAGGAAGATTGTTTCATTGCTGCACTTCAAAAACACCATCACTCCAGGTTAATCGTTTTACAGACTCTGTGGCCGTGTCTGAAACAGCTTACTTGCCTACTATTGAGTATGCGAGTTGTGTGTGTGAGAGGGTGTGAGTGAGTGAGCATGTGAATACGTGTGAGTGTGTGTATATTACATTACATTACAGGCATTTAGCAGACACTCTTATCCAGAGCGACGTACAACAAGTGCATTAGTTCAAGGTGCAGAGGTGCAGAAAAACACACTAGAGTAAAGATCATAGTGCCAGAAGCCAGAAGTGACCACATAGATCAGGACTCCAACCCTGTAGGGTAACCTGTTAAGCAAACAGACAAACAATCCTGCCAAGTACAAAACTAGCACTGAAGTCACATTTGCCTAATCAGAATCAGACAAAACAATCCTGCCAAATACAAAACTAACGTGATCGCATTAGCCTAACTAGGTACACTGAGCTAAACTAGAGGCTAGGGAGGGGTGGGGAGAGGTGCAGCCAGAAGAGATGAGTCTTTAGTATATTCCTGTGTATGGGTGTGTGTGCATGTGCATGTTGGTGAGTTAGCTCGCACTAACTGTTCTTTTATTACTGAAAAATGAGAAATCACACTCATATTGAAGTCTTATTTTAAAATTCTTATTTTATCTTAAAATCTTCATAATTTGGCTCATAATATATTTCACAGAAAGCTTTTCTTTTTTTTTTAACAATGCACTATGCAGTAGCTGTTATCTGCACTTCCTCCTTTGAGCAGTGACTTCCTGCCAGCTTGATACAAATAATGAAATGATTTCTTTCCAATTCGTGACCACCACCTGTAACTAAAAAATCTTTGTTGTGAGTGTATTTTTAGAGGTAAAATTTTTTTTTTTTTTGTAACTCCAGCACCTTGAATGTACGTCAGGCAACTCTGACCAAAAATCTGCCCAGCAACCACCCCCCCGGCAACTGTTTTTCCCAGCAACAATGGGCTGGGGTGGGGGGCTCCCCCCACTCCAGTCCCCCAATGGGTCACGCAGAGGGCCTGCCGGTTGGCTGCGGTGGGGGTGGGGCCTTGGTTTGACGTGCCAATTGTGATGGGGGCAGGGCCTCAGTTTGACGTGCCAATCATGATGGGGGCAGGACCTCGGTTTGACGTGCCAGTCGCGATGGGGGCGGGGCCTCAGTTTGACGTGCCAATCATGATGGGGGCAGGACCTTGGTTTGACGTGCCAGTCGTGATGGGGGCGGGGAATCAGACGGAAGGGCCTGCTGATTGGTTACAGGGGATGTATGGTGGCTGGCCTGCAGTGCATTCATACTGCCATGACTGTTTGTGTGACGGGCAGCACACAGGTTTCTGTGGGGATGGGCAGTGCGGCCTAGCGGTTTGGAAAGCAGGCCCACGGTTATAAGTTTGATTCCCAGCTGGGAAGCTCTGAGCGAGGTGCTTAGCCTGAATTAGCTCAGTATATGTCCCGCAGTATTAATGGATTATGTGTAAAGCAGGGATCAGCAACTCACGGTCCTCGAGGGCCGAGAACTGCTGGTTTTCCACCCTCCCTTTGCCTGGGAGTCAGGTGTGAAGACCGTCTGGCCAATCAGTAGCACTAATTACCCGGGAGAAAAGAAAACCAGGGATGGATTTGGATTTGAGGGCCAGAGTTGATGATCCCTGGTGTAAAGAATGTGAGCCTGGTAAGTTACTGTGGATAAGAGTGTCTGCTTAATGCCTATCATTGAAAGAGAAAGTAATAGTGAAGGGGGGGGGGGGGCTTTTAGGGTGGTGGGTGTCACCCTCTGATATTTCCATTCATCTTTGAGCCACTCCTTCCCTGCACCCCTGCTCTTTAAGAAACACCCTCCCAAACTTAATGGCTTAATTACCGTTTGACCGCCAGATATTGATTTCACTTTCTCAAAGGGGGGGGGGGGTGGCATTATTCAGTGAAACAGAAACACACCCAAGCACATTCTGCCTCCTCTTCCTCTTCCTCCTTTTGGTCAGCTCAGTGTGCTTTAATTTCCTTCGTGGTTATGTAATTATCCCTGCGCTGTGATGACATTTCTCAACGAGCTTCAACTTAAGTCGCAAAACGTTAACGTGGTCTGAAATTCATACCGGCGGTGTGATGTCATTATTCAGTGACAATTACAGCACGTTACCCAGTGATCCAATTCCTTGTGCTGCGGTATAATTATTCAACATGGTGTGGTGAAGTAAGTAGGCACTGTGATGTAATGAGACGAACTGTGATGCAATGAAGTGATGTGTTCTTGTGCATATTGTGATATTCCCTTGCTCCCCCTTGCAGCTCGGTCCGGCTAAAAGCAGCGTCCGTCACACAGACACGCCGCTGATAAAATCTCTGCGTCGTCTCAGTGTGCGTGCGTCTGTGGGAGGGTATGAAGTAATACTGCGTGCAAGTGCGTGTGCGTGTTTCTGTGCATGTGTCTGTACGAGCGTACGTGTGCACGGATGTGTGTGTGTGTGATGCATGTGTCTGTACAAGCGTACGCGTTTGCACATGTGTGTGTGTGTGTGATGCATGTGTCTGTACAAGCGTACGCGTTTGCACATGTGTGTGTGTGTGTGAATGAATGTGTCTGAATGAGCGTTCGTGGGCACGCATGTGTGTGTTTGTGTGATGCATGTGTCTGTACGAGTGTACGCGTGTGCGCATGTGTGTGTGTGTGTGTGATGCATGTGTCTGTACGAGTGTACGCGTGTGCGCATGTGTGTGTGTGTGTGTGATGCATGTGTCTGTACAAGCGTACGCGTGTGCGCATGTGTGTGTGTGTGTGTGATGCATGTGTCTGTACAAGCGTACGCGTGTGCGCATGTGTGTGTGTGTGTGTGATGCATGTGTCTGTACAAGCGTACGCGTGTGCGCATGTGTGTGTGTGTGTGTGATGCATGTGTCTGTACAAGTGTACGCGTGTGCGCATGTGTGTGTGTGTGTGTGATGCATGTGTCTGTACGAGCGTACGCGTGTGCGCATGTGTGTGTGTGTGTGTGATGCATGTGTCTGTACAAGCGTACGCGTGTGCGCATGTGTGTGTGTGTGTGTGTGTGTGATGCATGTGTCTGTACGAGCGTACGCGTGTGCGCATGTGTGTGTGTGTGTGTGATGCATGTGTCTGTACGAGCGTACGCGTGTGCGCATGTGTGTGTGTGTGTGTGTGTGTGATGCATGTGTCTGTACGAGCGTACGCGTGTGCGCATGTGTGTGTGTGTGTGATGCATGTGTCTGTACAAGCGTACGCGTTTCCGCATGTGTGTGTGTGTGTGTGATGCATGTGTCTGTACGAGCGTACGCGTGTGCGCATGTGTGTGTGTGACGTGCATGCTTGCGTGTTCAAGCGCACGTGCATGTGTGTGTATATTTCTGTGCGCGTGTGTGTGTGTGTGTGTGTGTGTGTGTTATGAGGGACGTATGGAGGCACATGCTGCTCACTGCTGTGGAAACACAGCACCTCCTGCCAGTCCTGTCCCCGGGCCTCTTCTCCATTGTTCCCCTGAATAGGAGGGTTTAAGGAGGGTGGGGGTGGGGGGTGGGGGGTGGAGGGTGGGGGTGGGCGGCAGCTGGGTCCTGCTGGTGTCAGTAGCAGCTGTCTGGCCTCGGGTCCGAGGGCTGTGGTTGGGCAAGGGATGGAAATGTAGACATCAGGCACGTGTGTGAACCCCACCACCCTGCCACCCCCCCTCCAGCCCTTCCCCCCTCCCTGCTGCTCTTATTCTAAAAATGAACAATAATAGGAGCTGAATCATGGAGGCACAAAGGGCCCGCCCCTCCCCGGCCGAATTTGCAGCAGCTAGCAGCTGCTACACCCCCCAGCCCGAAATATGAGGGGATTTCAAGCAGACATCCAGGCCTGTGTGTGTGCGTGCGTGCGCGTGTGCGTGCCTGTGTGTGTGCATGCGTTCGCTTGTGCATGTCTGTGCATGTGCGCATGTGTGCCTGCGTGTGCGTGTGTGTGTGTGCGTGTTTGCGTGTGTTTGTGCATTCGTATTTGTGCATGTGTGTACATGTATGTGTTTTGTTTAGGGGGGTGGGGGCACAGATTAGTAAAATGACTGCTGCTTTGCAACTGAAAGGTCGGGGGGGGGGGGGGGGGGGGGCGGGAGGGACGGCCTGCAGTGACTTTCGCTCAAAAGGACGACGGCAGCAAATCAATCAAAGCACAAAGGTCCCGAAGCCGCCATATGGAGGCCGACGTTTCCTCAGAACCTCCCCCCTCACGGCCAAACGTCTGGGCGCTGGCTGGAATTCGTTCACCCAGCCCTCTCTCTTCATTGGCTGATGCTCAGCGTGCGACGTAGGGTAAGGCTTGAAAACGAAGAGGACGAAACTGTTCTGCGTTTTTTTGCCTTCAAAAGAACACTGTCGCCGACTCAGGGGACCTAACGAGAGGTGACGCACGCACGCGGCCCAGACGTACGTTAACTAACGAGCCCGCTTTAATTAAACGTAGCTCCTCGAACCCAGATCACCCTTAATTACCGTCTGTGTTTTTTTTTTTTGCATGCTAATAGAGTAACTATGACAGAAGGGCAGGGGTTGAAAAAGCACTTCTGTGATCATGTTCCGCACTTCCAAACAGCAAGACAAACACACACAACACAACGAGCTGGAGATATCCACCATATTTAAGTGCAGTGGTCAGAATCACCACTCCTCTCTGTCGCATTGACATGCATATTACACCCCAATGCCAGTATGAAGCACACCACACGTTACTATCATAATTTTACATTACACTTAACTATAACATGCCCATGGAGTTATTTGCAACAAGCTAAAGAGCCCCTGTGCTATACCTAGTACTGGTGAAGTACACACATGCAGACACAATTTTCCATCACAGCTTATAGGAGAAAACGCATTTGATGCCACTCAATAAACAAGGTCTTCAAAGGCCACGACATTTGTGGGAAGAATCAGGACTTCAGGAATATTCAGGCTATTTTTTTGCTTTCAAATAAAAACTAACAATTATTGAAAAACCTCAACAGAACGAGAAGGGTTTAAATATTATAGCATTTATTTTATTTTGCTCTTTATTTATAATATTCATATTTTTAAAACATAGTTTTGATTGCACAAGGTCTCGACTCTGTTTTTAACCGTTCAGCCTTTGAAAGGAAATCTCCGGATTTGTATTTATCCGGGAAGTTTAGACAAGCGCTTCTCATTTTGCAACAATGGCGAGGGGAATTTAAGTGGGTACGGAATGCAAGGGTTTGTCCAACCAGTCAGCTGCGGAAGAAAACGTTTCGTGCCGAATGTGGAGAGCGGCATTTTGGGAAACCCGTGCACATGGCAGCATGTCGGAGCGGAGACATGTGCAGACGCGGAACCAGGCCAACGCCATGGCAACAGAACCAGGCCGACGCCGCGGCGACCGAGGCCCTAATGACTCACTCTCAGAATCCAGCTGCTTCCAGTAGAGACGCGCAGTCGCCCCCGACGGCACAAGCGGCCGTCCTCGGCACTGCCGGTCCTAACGGGTGACGCGGGTCGCGTGACGCGCGTTGCAGTGAACGCCCGTCGACTGAGCGCACGTGAGAGAGCCCCGAAGCCGGGCTGCACCGCCCGCGTGCGCTCTGATCTTGCCTGGTGTAATTGAGCCTGCCGATATGACCAGAAGACGGGGTTTTGCGCTTTTTGAGAGTATTTCATTGATTGCAATACACCAGACAAGATCAGTAAAGCGTAGAAAAGTATTTGAATCCAAAACAAATATGTATTTGACCCGGGTCTGGTGCCGACTGCAGATAAGACAGGGGAAAAGGAGAACGGCGCACCTGTTCACAATGGGAAGCAAACCAGAGTGAGGTTGCACCGTACAAAACGGACAAGGAAGTATCCTGATGCCTCTATGGATCAACCCCACCAGTAAGTGTGACTGTGGGGTATGGCTGCCAAAGAGCCCCCGCCCCCCCTGCACCCCCCGCCCACACCCCCACAACCCCCGCACCCCCCGCACCACCTTCCCAAATCGCTCTGCTCAGCATCTGCCTGCTCCAGAGACTGCCGGCTGAATCCCATCCCAAAACAGCTGCTGAATACCAGCTTTGCTGAACAAACAAACAGTCATTACAAAGTGCTATGTTAACAAAATAAAACAAACGAAACAAAAAAAACAGGAAAAAAAAAGTTTATAGGCTTTCGAAAAAGCAAACAGCTGAGTATAATGCTAGCCGTGATCAGAGAGGATTTGTGTAGCGCTTGTTGCTACAGTAGCTTTTACCCTGTCTGGCATTAGGTTTACTGGAACGTGCAGGGTCTCGCTGGACCGTCCCACCACTTAGCGGCCAGTATGTGGGGCACAGGGGGTGGTCTGTGGGTGCCATGGTAACGGCCCTCACTGGTTTATAATAGAGCTGGAAGCCATGCCGCTCTGTGCTCACCACGAACGCAATCTCAAACTGTGACACGGATTCTGCACGACTCAGATCTCAAATGTCTGTCCTGACCTCTGCTTCATTCATAATAATAATAATAATAATAATAATAATAATTATTATTATTATTATTATTATTATTATTGTTATTATTATTATTATTGTTATTATTATTATTGTTATTATTATTATTGTTATTATTATTATTATGTTTTGCATTTATATAGCACTTTTCTCAATCTCAAAGCACTTTACAGTGATGAGAGGGAAACTCACCTAAGCCATCACCAATGTGGGGTGATGTATGGCAGCCATTTTGCACCAGAACGCTGAGCACGCATCAGCAGAACTGGAGAGGGAGAGAACCATTTTAGCTAATTAAACTGGGGCATCATTAGGTGGTAAATTAAAGCTGGGAGTTTTTACCAGGACGCTGAGGAGTCCTCAACTCTTTGCAATAAGTGTAGTGGGATCTTTAACGGCCGCAGTGAGTCAGGACCTCGGTTTACGTCTCATCTCCTACAGCACAGTGTCCCCATAGCTGCACTGAGGCATTGGGGTTTATTTGACTAGAAAGATGGTTGCCCCAAATTAGCCCACCAACACCACTTCCAGCAGCAACTTAGCTTTCCCAGGAGGTCTCCCTTCAAACCCACACCAGCTTAGCTTCAGCCATTCAGCAGGAACAGGGAACATGCTCCACTCTAATCTATGTGCCACTTTGGGGTGGCAGTGTAGTCTAATGGTAAAGGAGTTGGTCTTGTAACCAAAAGGTCACAGGTTCGATTCTCAGGTAGGACACTGCCGTTGTACCCTTGAGCAAGGTACTTAATCTGCATTGCTTCAGAAGATACCCAGCTGTGTAAATGGATGCAATATATAAATGCTATGTAAAAAAAAGTTGTGTGAGTCGCTCTGGATGAGCGTGTCTGCTAAATGCCTGTAATAATGTAATATCTGCCAGCGGAATATACACTGCAGGCATTTTTATGAACAACCATTTAACCAACACAAAACATAAAATCATTCACAACTTTGTTTACAATTTAGTAGTCGTAAGCGTAATTGACACTTGATATTGAAGCTGCTGGAATCCTATTGGGATGGTTTTGAGTATTAATATTAGGGTGCCAAGCACCAAAGGTGCACGGTGCCTGATTGTTATTGTACGTTTTATTATTTTCATCTTTAGTAGGTGTTTATGGCAGGATCCATTTTGGCCCGATTGCTTTTTCTGAAACTTGCCATACTCATAGAGGGCCAAGCCACTTCTCCCCCAATTTCGGGTTGATCAGAAAATGAAATATTATCAAAAATGTTTCGCCATACCGCTCCATGGACATGCATATTTAACCAGACAGGCGAAGGATACATCAGACTGTGGTGTAGTGCGTCATTTGTCCAGCGCTGCTTGGACCAAATTAATTGTCACTTGAGACTCTATTTATTTTTCAATACTGAACTAAAGTATGGAATCTTAGGCAAACTATTTTCCACTGTCACTGAAAAACAGAAAAAAAAATAGGTGCGTGAGTTTAATTGGCCCAGGGTTCCCTGGGTTACGGTAGCTCCTCCCAGCAGCATGCCGGGAGCCCGCAGGTCACCAGCTCTCACCGCTGAGGGAAGCACGTCTCCTGCAGGTGGCGCTAGCCCCTCACAGCGCCGCCTGGCTTGCGGGATGCAAAATGACAATTAGCACAGTGGGACCTCGAGGGGAAAATAGGCTATTCCAAACTGGTGTGAGAAACAAAATGGAGGAATGCTAATTTTTTTTCAAAAAACAACCGCGCAGGAGCATACGTGTGTTTGGACGTGAGGCGTGCGCGTTCGCCGAGTTACGTCTCCGTTTGATCGGCTGGAAACAGAAATCCTGGTGGATATTACTGTGGCGCTTCTGCACGCGCCCGGTCGGTGCGGAAAAAAACAGGCGATTTATCGAGACTGATAAAAAATCAGCGCGAGCCGGAGCTTCTCCCCCCCCACCACGGGCACCTGCAAACCACCGGTTCAGAATAGACGGGGGCTTAGAGTGCAGGCTTAGAGAGAGAGAGAGAGAGAGGGAGAGAGAGAGAGAGAGAGGACCACCAGCCTGAGTGGCTGCTGTCGACCCCCTGCGGTCTCCACGCTCCCTGCTCCTCATGCCTGGATCACATGTTCCACCCCATGGCGAGTGGGGGGGGGGGGGCTCGGCATGAGTTGGCATGGCTACCAGTTGCCAATCACAGAAGCCGAGGGATGGGGGGGAAACAGGATGCTGTGCACATGGTGTGCTCAGTGGTGCAGGACGGAATAATAAACAGGGAGAAAAAAGAAAAACAAGCAATTAATGTCCTACTTGCTAGAAATACTGTTTTTATACACACATTCTTCTTCTTTTCCTTCTCCAATAACAACAACAATAATTTCATAGAGTTGATAAATAGAACATTTGCAAGTTGGACCTAGCAACTATTCAGAAATCATAATTATATCAGAAGCACAGTCTACCAGATATCCAGCGCCAAGGTCATATGGCTCACGTGCGCAGCTCCTGCAGGATGAAGACCCTGGTGCTAGGATGCTATGACCTGGACGCAGTGGCCGCGACAGGGCTTGGTTCCATCAAATTTTTATTGAAACTTCAGATGCTAAATATGCTAATAATCCCTCAGTGACAGTAGTTTGTGCTTTATAACTATTGATTTATGCAAGGTCATGAAAAGGAATGGGAGCGAACTGGGAGCCTGACGACAGGGAGAAACGGCAATGCTATTAACGGTTAGCAGAGACAGCTGATGTCGCTAGCATTCACGCTATGCAAATACTATGGGCTACGCTCCACAGAATTACTTCGGTTACAGCAAAGCGAAATATCCCTTTAAGATCACCGAGGAGCCTATCAGTTTCCAGAAGAGACATCCCTACATTTCCAATGCATGTGCATGTGCATGAAAGTGCCAACGTGTCCATCCTGGCATAGAGTGCATAGTGGTGATAAGTTTCATTATTTCCTTGGAGCGAGATAGCATTAATGCAATATGTTAAAATACATGTGTTGATCATTAGGGATTTTGGATGTGTCCGTTTTGCAACCCTGGGTCAAATGCGTATTTGTTTTGGATTCAAATACTTTTTTACGCTTGACTGATCTTGCTGGTGCATTCAAACCAATTAAATACTCTCAAAAAGTGTAAACGCTGCCTTCCGATCAAATTGGCAGGCTCAGTTGCACCAGGCAAGATCAATAGAGCACAGAAAAGTGTTTGAATCCAAAACAAATATGTATTTGACCCAGGTCTGCAGTTTTGCATTTCTATGCATATTTCCAGTTTATTCTCCAGTAGTTGTCCAAGATCCTTGGGCAAGGCCAGTTCAATATACATTTATAGGTTTAGAGCAGGAAACTACAAAGAGAGAATACAGATCTGACACCAATCCGACTGTTCCACCTCGTGAGTCCAAGGTAGTATGCAACTAATGTGTTGTCACGGCACTTTCTAAGGTGCACCATATGCTTTTAATGAAGACTTTAGGTGAAGGTAACAGGAAAAAAAAGATGAACTGGTTAAATTGTAATTGAAATAATTGTATGAAATAATTGGAACATAAATCATCAGAAGACCTAACACTGTTATCATTGTAGATGCCTGTACTGGACCATGCTGTGGATGCAAAAGTCCCTCCCCCCCTCCAAACTAAGTCTCGTAATCTACATGTGGAGGCAAGGTTTTCTCCAGTGGGTTTCCAGGACACCGAAGGTCCTGGATTTCACCAAGATGAGAGAGAGAGGCCTCAAAACAAAGGAACAGAAATAATACAAGTAGACAGAGAAAGTCCTCCCTCAGACTTATGTCCATGTAACGTGGACATCCTAATCCACACCTACCCCCCCCCCCCCCCCCAGCCCCCCAGCCCCCCAATGCTCAGATAAATCTGGAGACTGAAGGATGCAGTTTATTCCAAAAATTAGAACAGGGAAGGCAGGGTAACACAATGTTTTTTTTTTTAAATTAAGCTGAGTAGGAATGTCTATTTTTTACAATTGATCTGGGGAAATGGGTTCACCTTGCAAGATCTGAATCCATTTATTTAGAAACGCCTAATAAGTTCTCGTTGACAACGGAAACGAACGAATGTAAAATCTGGGGTAGACGAAACTTTTTGACAACAGGAATGTGAGCGGGGAGGGAACTCGTTTTGCGAGATAAGACTCGAGCGGTAGCAGGACCGGCTCGGTCCAGTTTCGTTCGCGCAGCACAGATAGCGAGCTAAATTCAGCGACGGTGTTTAAAACAAGCGGAACGGGGTCTGTCGACATATAAGGAAACGTCGTCCACGTGCAAGGGAATGGAGTGGGCAGCGTTAATGAAAGTGAAGGGGGGAGATGAATGGGTGCCGTCTGATCTTTTGTGCGAGGGGCCCCGGTGAAAGGGCACACAGAAGAGAACTGAAAGGACGCAAGATCGGGAATTTTGGGGAGGGCAACGCCACCAGCTATGATGACGGCTGAGGGCGTTCTCATCGAATATTTGAGGCATTTTGGACAAAATATCACCCCGACCAAAATCGTTTGAGTACCTCACAAAAGGTAGTCCCATTCAAGCCAATGAAAGGCTTTTTCTCCCCCCCCCCTCACGTCTAGACTTGAAAGGGGGATTTAAAATCTTCAGCAGCGTGTGTGACGTGGTTGGCGAAGCATATTATCAGCAGCCAATCAATCCAAACCCTCGTCTGATCGCAGTGAGCCAGTTCTGTCAGGTCTAGACAAGATGTCAAAACCTGGGCAAAAACTCTGATTGCCGTAATGAGAATGGACAGGAGTCTATAACTGCTACATACAGTATAGTGGGGTCTTTGTTGAGTTTGGGTAAAACAGCTAAAAGAGCTAAGTCTATATCGCTCAAAAAGCTTCCATTTTCAATAGGCTAATTGATCAGATCCAAAAGGAGCTTTCCTAACAAATCCCCGAAACCCAAAGAACACCGGTGGGATCCCATCCCACCCCACCCTGGGGATTTACCCCTGTCCATTCCAGAAATGGGCTCTTCAGTTCAAAAAGAGTAACAGGACCACCTTTCCACCCTAACTCATTTGGGGAGAGGGTGGAAAGGGTCAAACTTTGTAAAACAGCAGCACACTTTGCCTTGTATAAAGATATTTCAGCGGTATATAATTTAGAGTAATAGGAGAGAAATTTGGGGGGAGGGGGGGGGGGGCGGTCATAATTTTGTGATCAGTGCGAATAGCTGTGATTTTATTAATTTCTCACATTTCAATTGGCTCAAAGCTAAGAGGTGACTTGGTCTACATCCATTGAATTTGTAGTTCCTTCTGGTTCTTTGTATTTGGAGTTCTGCTCTAGGTCTTAGGAGAGAGTTTAGTTCTAATTTAACAGAGTCGATTTGTTTCCTCCTATCCTCTGAGAAGCCTGTTTTTTGTTGGTCATGTTTGACATAGATTCATGATCCCTGATTTCATTCTCAATTAAGATTGGAAAAAAAAACTAACCAAATTCTTCAATCAGATGAGACAGGTCTGCAGCCTGAGCTGAACACATTTTAGCATTTATATTAATGAACTCTCTGCCCCTTTGGATAGAGGAAGAGCATATTATTATGCACTGTGGGGTTACAGAACTGAATCAGGTATCGCACTGGACTGTGTGACATTCTGCTTGTTAGGCCCTGGTAGAGGGCAGGGGTGTTCTGTGTGTTCATGTGACTGTGTGCATGTCCACCCATGTGTTTGTGCCAGTGGGTGTTTATGAACGTGTCTGAGTGTGTGAGAAGCGTACGTTTGTCACAAATGGCACCCAACACAGGGGTTCTTCTCCCTGCTGGAGTAACTCTGATCTCTGCTGCCCCCTGCTGGAGAAGAAGGGAACATTTTACCATTTCCTCAAATTAAGCCATAGACATGGACAGCTGACTAAAAAACAACTGATAAATATTTGCAACTAATATAAGGAAGTAACAATTTTATTAATATTATATTATATTATGGAAAGTTTTTTTAAAAAAAATGCTTTATTGTATGAATCTCATAATTCTAGCAAGTAATTTTCAACATACTGAACGCTGCGCATTCCAGTGAAAAGTCGATAAATCCTGCCATCTAGTGGCGATATTTACACACTGCGCACTATCCGACATACGCGGCTTGAATGACGGACAGCAGCAGAACAGAGCCGTTGCTGGTTCTCTCTACCGGCTTCAACGTTCCAATTTATCGAGCTATAAACTATAAACACACAAAGTTTCGACCATATCTGACCCGATAAAGCGGGAAGCTCTCATTTTGTTTCCTCGGCAGGAGGCGGGAAAAACGAGTGATTTAGGGAATGCAGTTGCTCCCTCCCTTTTCATGAATCGGAACCGAAGGCCACTTGAAGTTGCCATGTTTCGTCCTGGGATTTTGGGGGTATTTCCCCCTTGAAGCAAGCAGAGAGGACGTCAGGAAGAAAGCCTGAAACTCACCCTGGTGGCCGTTGTTTTTTGAACCAATATCACCACTAGCAGCTTGTGGGTCTTATGGCCAGGGAGGCAAACGCCATATAGAAGCTGCGGTAACTGGTGAAATCCCCTTTAAAACATGAACTGAAATGATAATCGCGAGTATGCAGATCAATAGCCTGGATGTATTTTTTTTCTTCTCTCTCATGCATGTGAATGGGGCAGCAGTTGCACAAACATATTTTACTCAAGGATTTTACCACAAAAAAAAAAAGAAAAGCTCTATAGTGCCACCTTCAGGTAAGGCATGTTTAGTGCATTTTCACCATGACTTATTCATTGGTCGAGGTAAAATATGTGGGACTGTGCATTCAGTAAACAGGGCTGAAAATGAATTACACAGTTATTTATCTCTGCTATATGCCATTCTCCACAATTTAAAACATTGCATTCCATGGACCAAAATAACTCCTCCAGGACTGATGGGCCACTTTCCAGGAAAGTATCCAGGATTCTGACCCTCATGGGAGTACGCTGAAGAAATGTTAAGAAAATAGGTTTTGATATCGGCCATAATGCACTTCCAACATTTGTGGCAAATTTTGATGGGCGACCCGGATAAAACTCACTTTCCCATGTTGCCTCTGTTCCTCTGGCCAACTGCCACTGAATGCCAGAGGAGAGCAGCTGTTCACTGTTCGCCAATTAATCAGGACGCTTTAGCCTGGACACGGAGCCTTATATGAGCCAAGCCACGTCATGTGAAGACCACCACAGTCCACTGAGCCCCAATATTACCCTATTCACATACAGTACAACTGTTAAAAATGAAGTTACCCCAAGAAGAATCCAACGTTTCACATTTAAATTAGCTGACAACTTAGTCAAATGGTTCTAACATGTGATGTGTACACAGTACAATTATCATCGTTTACTGAGTTCAACAGGCACCATAACTACTTTATAAGAAGTAAAAGTACTCTGTTTTTACGCTTTCACACAGATTTTACATTGAACGTTTTTCTGTACTGTTGAAATAAAACCGCATGATGATTACTTTAACCATTATTGATTATTGATAAGGTGAAAATAGACTGCATTCATTGCATGCAAGGACTGACCGCATTTCCGAGAGGCACTACTGTGGGTATGATATTTGCATATCTTGTGCTCAAGCACCGCCAGTCTGTTTAGACACATTACAACAGTGCCATCTAGTGAATACAAATGCATCTGGTGCTTCACTTTTGCACAGCTCAATTCTGTATTTTTCTGTATGGGGAGGCAGTGTAGCTTAACGGGTAAGGTGGTTTTGTAACCTAACGGTCACAGGTTTGATTCCCCAGTAGGACACTGCCAATGTATCCTTGAGCAAGGTACTTAACGTGCTTCAGTGTATACTGCTGTATAAATGGATACAATGTAAATGCGATGTAAACAAAAAAAAAAAGAAGTTGTGTACATTGCTCTGGATAAGAACGTCTGCTAAATGCCTGTAATGTGTATTTCTTCATGTCTAATTCTGCCCCCCCCCCACTCCTTTTCTCTCACTTTCTCTCTCCCTAACACACACACACACACACATGCGCGCGCGCACACACACACACACGAGCACACACGCACACACACACATGCACGCACGCACACATGCACGCACGCACACACACACACGCACACACACGCACACACGCTCACATGCACGCACACACACAAACACGCACACACACGCGCACGCACGCGCACACACACACACACACACACACACACAGGCACACACACGCACACAGGCACACAGGCACACACACACACACACACACACACACACATACACACACACAGAAGGAACTGCAGGACCAAGCTCAAATTGGGAATTCCTTGTCCAGAGTGCTCAGTAGCACATCACTAACAATGACTTGTCTAATGAGACGTCCAAAACAGGAAAGGGAAAATCCACGTGCTTCACGCCGACTGTGACCACCCACTGTGAACAGCAACACGCGGACGGTTCAGTCATATAACCTTTTCTGGGAAACAACACAGAGCTGCCATTGTTTAAACATTTTACTGCCTTTTTATTTCCCACGATAATAGGAATGTTATGTGTTTACTGCGCATCGCACATATGCTTGGATAATGTTTTATTGTTTTAATATTTGAAAATGGTTGATCCTACATTGTATTTTTTTTTTCAAGACAAGAAAATGGCTGAATTATTCTCAGATTGTCGATGATTTGTTTTCACGAGGGACTGCAAATATGGTAGAAACAGATCGTCCTCTTGAGGTATCGTTTATAGGCCACAGGCAACATTAATGTGAGAGTGTGTGTGTGTGTGTATGTGTGTGCGTGCGTGCGTGTATGTGTTTGTGTAGGGTGTGTGCGCGTGTGTGTGTTTGTGTGTATGGTGTATGTGTGTTTGTGCTTGTGCTTGTGCGTATGTGTTTGCGTAGGGCGTGTGTGCATCCACGCATGTGTGCAGGTGTATGTGTAGTGAGTGTGTGTGCGTGTGCGTGTGTGGGTGTGGTTGTGGTTGTGACTGTGTGAGTGTATAGTGTGAGTGTGCGTTTGCTAGTATGGATCATTCTCTGTAGGGCTGTGGCTCTGTGTGAGGGAATGTATAATGAGTCCAATGAGCCGATTAACACAATAAACATCAATAAACACCGATAAACACTGATCAATAGTGATACACTGATAAACACCGATAAACTCCGCTACACATGAACACTAATAAACACTGATAAACACAGATAAACACCGGCAAACACCAGTAAATGTAAACACCGGTAAACACTGATAAACATAAACATTGATAAACATCAATAAACACAAACACTGATAAACACTATTCAATTGTTTATGAAGTGATAATATTTATTTACAGCATTATGCATATGTTCATATGGTGAATTGTTTTACTGTGCTGCCAGGTAATCAATAGATGGTTGTTTTCTCAGTGGGAAGCAGCTTCCTAGCTCTGCCTCCTCACTGGCTGTGCTGGCTACACACAAATGCACAAACTCACACTTAACACACACACACACAGATATACACAAACACACACATGCATGCACATAGACTCATACACGTGCACACACAAATACACACTAACAGACACATGCACACAAATGACACCCACACACATACAAAAGTGCACACACACACACACTCAAAATGTACCACAGACGCACATAACTGCACACACACGTACGTGTGCATGTACACATACACACTCGCGCACACAGTTCTCTGCTCACAGCCTATCCCCCATGGTTCTCTTTCTTAAAGGCCTGGTTCTGCTCGTCCCAAACCAGCGACAGCACCAGCTGTTACCTCGATGAGAGTTACACCTGACCCCCCTCCCCCAAACTTACACCCCTCTCATCCTTCTGGAACACATTGGGCCTCAATCAACGAAACGTGTACAATCACATTTGATTGTAAACCGTCTGTATGAAGGCTTTCGAGGACATTACGGCATTCATAATATTTTTTATTATCTGTATTTGTCCACGGCTGTTTCTATACGCTATATCTATATCACATGAACAGGATTGCGCTAGAAATTCACAAACAGTCAGCATTCATCTTCTCAGAAACCTGAGATACGCCCAAGGCCTGCACATATTGGTTTTTCATTGGAAGAATAATTTACTAAAGGTTTTGTGAATGAAGCCCATTATTATTATTATAAACTCTGAAAATCCAGTATACAAATGTCCCAAAAAAATGAATTGTACTGGAAAACGAGTGACCCGTGGCGGGTCAAGATGGGAGAAAGTTTCTGTCGTTCGTCTGTGCGCGCGGATGATTGCTTTCTGTTGCCATGGAAATAGGCTGCGTCCTCGCGAGCTCCCTCTGAAGCGCGTCGGCTGCTTGAGTGTTCCGATGAGCCGCGCGCCTCGGCAGGGGAACCAATAAAAACAGCCCCTGCCCGCGGCCCTCAGCCGCCCGCTGCGGAACCCGGAGGAGAAAGATCCGGAACAGCGAAACGTATTTACATACAGCCCAGAGAACAAACACAAAAAAGACTACGTTTAACTCCGCGTGCGTCGTTTTAAGTTTACGGCTTTGAGCGAAGTTTAGAGTCCCCCAGCGATTTACGATCGCGTTTTGAGGTGCGGCAAATTCGGCGGGAAAACAGCGCACGAAACGAAGCCGCGCGCCGCCGATTCTCCCTTTCCGTGCGTTCTTTGACAAAAGGAGAACAAATAAACGTTAAGCAAGCGGAGAGCCTGAGCGAACGCAGTGTTTACCTTACGGAAAACACGCGCTGTCTCCGTCTCTTTGTGGCGGACGGGCGAGTGCGTCAATGCCGCCGACCCCGTCGCCCTCTCTCGAAGGGGAAAACCCGTACGTCCAGCGTTTGACGTGACCGATGTCAGACAAACAGGAATCGGGCAAAGTAAGGAAGGAACGGCAGACTCTGTTTATGAAAGAGGGCCTCGTTCGGGAGACAATGGGCACCTAAAACGTGAGAAGCCTGCGGCCTCCCCGTTGCATTCTGGGGTCTACATTTCACGTCAGGAAAGACTCGACGTCCTGTCTGAGCTGCGTAATGTTTCGGTATCTCCCGCAGTGCAGCGAGCCCGGTCACATCACCAGGGAATAAGTCCTCTGCTTGGCACGGAGGAAAGGGCGCCCTCTGCTGGCCCACTGACTCCGACTCCACTTCCAGCGGCAAACAACGAATTCCCAGATCTCCGGACCAGGTTTTGGCAGCTTTGGCAGCGACGAGCTACGAGGCGGAATATCGCCTCACACATTTGATCTTTATTTAGGGCCGCAGAAGCTCTCCTTCTAATCAAATCTCATTTGCCACCAAAAGAGAAAACAAAGATTCATTTGGTGGTGGGGGGGGGGGGGGGGGGGGGGAGGAGGAGAAGCAGTAACCAATAACCCCGGTCACACTTCGCCTAGCAGAACACGAGGACTTCAGCCCGCAGCTAGCATTGTCAATGAAAGCATTACCAATAACAATGTCACCCCAGGGGCTTTAATAAGAAACAAGTGCTTTTTTATTTGGAATGCAATTGTTTATGAAGTGATAAAAATCTTCGGAGGGGAACACATCTCCGTTCCGCGGACCGGTCGTTCTCCAGGAACACGAGCCCATTTCCGCACGCGCGCTTATGCACGAGCCGGGACTTCCTGCCCTCCTCAAATGGACCGCACCTTCCTGCACCCCATAGACAGGGTATTTATGAGATGGATTTCAGCTAGCTGCCTTGGACAGAACATGCACGATATGCTACTTCATGCATGACGCTACATCCCTTAATAGCTCAGTGGAATTTATACATACATACACACATATATATATATATATATATATATATATATATATATATATATATATATATGAATGCATGCTCTATCATTACAGGTCGGAGTCACACAGGCATTTGCTCGATGGTTGTCTGTAATACTACTGCATATTGCAGGAACGCACCAGTTTGATTAATTACTGTTTAATTAACATACTGAAATATGACCGGGCTAATACATCTGTCTGGGGTGATTACTGTGCAAAAACTCCAGCGCGTGGCTCTGTTTCCTTGGGGGGATGTTATATCTCAAAAACTAATTAAAAGGTTTTTTTTTACATTTATGTACACAGCGCAAAAGCAATGGGCTAAACCGTAGCGCTGAGCTAAGCTACGCTACAGCGCTGCGCGTAGCGGCGGTGTCCTCGCGACCGCGGTGCGCCGAAACACCGCGGGACCACCGGGTCCCCCGCAGCCGCGTATATTTAGCACACTTCTCACATTCCGGCCCGGAGAGAGGGGGACCGGAATAACTGCGACACGCCTGTCCTCCGGAGATTCGTGCGCTTCCATAAAGGAGCGAGAAAAAAAAAAGTGACTCACGGAACGTCCCAGCGTGGCTGGAACAGAAGCCTGTGTGTACGGGCCTCCCCCCCTCGACTGTGTCCCACAAGAAACCTAACGCTGAGTAATATGAAGATATACGGAGGTATCTATACTGTCTCTGGCGGCACGGTGGTGCAGTGGGCAGCACTGTCGCCTCACAGCAAGAAGGTTGTGGGTTTGAATCTCGGCTTGGGCCTTTGTGTGTGGAGTTCGCATGTTCTCCCCGTGTCTGCGTGGGTTTCCTCCGGGTACTCCGGTTTCCTCCCACGGTCCGAAGACTGTGATGAGTGTGTGAGTGAGCGAATGGTGAGTGAATGGTGTGTGTGTCCTGCGATAGATTGCGGTAGTCCTGCCTCTCGCCCAATGCATGCTGGGATAGGCTCCAGCACCCCCCGCGACCCTGCCCTGGTTAAGCAAGTACAGCACAGATAATGCATGGATATACTGTATATACATATATGTATGTATGTATTAGTGTTTGGGGGAAAACATCTGAAAAATAACAATTCTCTTTCTCTCCGTTTTGTGAATTTACAATTCCTCATTGCTGGAAAGACATGATTATAATACAGCCTTTAAAGGCCAGTTCAGATCAATGATTCTCAACGAGACTGGATGCGACTTGCAAAATTCCAAGACGTCTGATTGTAAACGTTCTAAAACTGCACTTGGCGATTTGAAAGGTGGGTCTTTGGAGACCCCAGGCAACGGCTTCAGACGCTCTGCAACTAACCAGTTCACACCGCTGCAATTTTCTCTGCAACATTCTAAAACCGTTTCGCCTCGTTGCGAATCGTTGATCTGAACTGGCCTTAACAGTGAACAGACAGTTCACTCTGTGACGTTTTTACTGTGACATACAGCTCAGTTCTTTTGGGCCCCTTTCCCGACATCTTTAGTTTTTTCTCTTTTTTATTTTTTGCCCGTCTTCTACATTCAGACAATGTAACATACACATTTTACTCTGGTGTCATTTCTGTATCTCTACATCTGGGGTCATCTGGCTGTGACGGGCACAAATCTGTCAGCTGTATCGGATCAGTGAATTAGCACCGAAGGATCAGGGGTAGTACAGTGGTTAGAGAACAGGGCACTGGGCTTGGAACTCAAAGGTTGGTGGGTTTTGATTCTCGGTTGGGGGTGCTGCCACGGTACCCTTGAGCAAGGCACTTCACCTGAATTGCTTCAGTACATAACCAACTGTATAAACAGACTGCACGTAAAACGACTGCATGTAAAAAAATTTAATCAGCGTTGTTCCGGATGAGAGCGTCCAATAAATCCCAAAATGTAACGCAGCGCATCTGCTAATTGAAGAAATGGAAATTAAAAGTAAAAAATATAGAGCCATGGCTTATATAATAAAAAATAAAAAATAAACTTTCATCTTTCAGTTTAAAGACCAGACATCCATTAAGTTCTAAAATGTTTTCCCGTAAATCTCGGGTCCTGTTTGAGCCGAACTGCTTCTGAGGCCCCCCGTGAGGCTCGTGTTCAGGTGCAGACAAAACGAGCGGCGAGCAGGGAGACAACAAACTTTCTGCAGAGCGAAGTCTCAGGATATCCAGTATTCGTTTGCACATTAACACCCAATTACAACACTCCTCATAATTGCAGAACAGGAAAAAAAAAAAAAGCACTGCGTCAGGGCAACATTTTATTTTATTTTACATCAAAATCATTTTAAATGAAGGTAGGCTGCTGCTGCTGCTGCTGGAAGTTTATTTGCCGGAATGAAATGTTTTGCATTTTTAATTATTTTTTAACCTTTCGGTCGTCAAAAGCAATTAAGGGTTATTTAAACACTAGAGAAAAGCCTGGCGTATTATGAATACATACATTTATTTTCACATGTGCAGAAGAGTATTTTATTTATTTTTTAAATAAATTTAAACTGCCTGTGAGGAATCATGAAGAAAAAAAACCTAATCTTGATACATGCCAGAAAATGAAAAGAAAAACAAAACAATATTAAACCTTAAATACGTTGCGCAAATCAAAATTATTTAACGCCAACCAAAAGATTGATTGCTAACTATAACCACAATTTTTAACCATAACTGCCAACTCTGAAATTCTAATCCCTAACCCTGACCTTAACCTGCTAACACAAAACACTACCCATAATCCCATTTCCCCATCCCAACAAATCCCTTAACCCCAAAAGCCCCTAACACCTATCCCCCCTAACCCTCATTCCCCTGACCCCTAACACCTATCTCCTCTATCCCTCTGACCCCTGACCCTTGACCCCCGACCCCGTGACTCATCCAGCGTTAGCCGCACCCGCGCCGCACCGGAGGGCCCCAGCCTCCCGTTAAAGTAAAAGCGCGCGTCGTCAGCAGAGAGGAGCGTCGCCGCGGTTACGGCCCACCTGTGGCCCTGCGGGAGCCGGGGGGCCCCTGAAATATACGAGACGCCGAGCGGGCTAATGAGAGCGCGGCGGCGGCGCTCCGCCTCGGAGCCAGAACACCTCTAATCACTCTAAGAGCCCCGGCGTTCGGCCTCGTAAACGGGGACATATAATACCTGGCAGGCAGACGCCATTGATTTTCCATTTAAATTTAAAATAAAGAGGGGCCTGGGCGGGCAGCCCTGCGCACTGCGGGGCGCAGGACGCACTGACTCGAGCCCTGAATCTCTCTGCTTCCTTCTGCTCAGCATCGCCGTTCCTCTATTAAAGTTAAGTGCTCTCTTTCTCTCGCTCTTCGACCCTCTCTCGCTCTCTCTCTCTCTCTCTTCG